>NW_004444056.1:633917-635582 GCF_000243295.1 Trichechus manatus latirostris | reverse complement strand
TGATAAAGGGCATCCTTGACTGGTTCCTGTTCTCAAGGGGAATGCTTTCAAAGTCTCTCCATTTAGGATGATGTTGGTTGTTGGCTTTATATAAATGCCCTTAATTATGTTGAGGAATTTCACTCCTATTCCTATTTTGCTGAGAGTTTTTATCAGGAATGGGTGTTGGGCTTTGTCAAATGCCTTTTCTGCATCAATTAAGATCATGTAGTTCTTGTCTTTTATTTTATTAATGTGATGGATTACATTGATTGTTTTTCTAATGTTGAACCATTCCTGCATAGCTGGTATAAATCCCACTTGATCATGGTGAAATTTTTTCTGATATATTGTTGAGTTCTATTGGCTAGAATTTTGTTGAGGATTTTTGTCTATGTTCATGAGGGATATTGGTCTGTAATTTTCTTTCTTTGTGGTGTCTTTACCTGGTTTTGGTATTAGGGCTATGCTGGCTTCACAGAATGAGTTTGGGAGTATTACATGCTTTTCTATGCTCTGAAATACCTTCAGTAGTAGTGGTGTTAACTCTTCTCTGAAAATTTGGTAGAATTATCCAGTGAAGGTGTCAGTGCTAGTGGTTTTTTTTTGTTGGGGGTTTTTAAATTACCTCTTCAATCTCTTCTTTTGTGATAGGTTTATTTAGTTGTTCTACCTCTCTTTATGTTACTTTAGGTAGGTTGTGTGTTTCTAGAAATTTTTCCATTTCCTCTAGGTTGTCAAATTTCTCAGGGTACAATTTCTTCATAATATTCTGTTTTGATTCTTTTAGTTTCAGTTGGGTCTGTTGTGATACCACCCATCTCATTTCTTATTTGGGTTATTTGCTTCCTCTCCTGTTTTTCTTTTGTCAGTTTGACCAATGGTTTATTGATTTTATTGATCTTTTCAAAGAACCAATTTTTGGTCTTGTTAACTCTTTCAATTTTTTTTCTATTTTCTATTTCATTTAATTCTGCACTAATTTTTATGGTTTGCTTTCTTCTGGTGCCCGAGGGCTTCTTTTGCTGCTCTCTTTCTGTTTATTCAAGTTGTAGAGTTAATATTTTGATTTTGGCCCTTTCTTCTTTTTGGATGTGTGTATTTATTGCTATGAATTGACGCCTGAGCACTGCTTTTGCTGTGTCCCAAAGGTTCTGGTAGGATGTGTTTTCATTCTCATTTGATTCTGTTAATTTTTTTTATTCCATCCTTAATTTCTTCAATAACTCAGTAGTTTTTGAGCAAGGTGTTATTCAGTTTCTATGTGTTTGATTTTTTTTCCTTGCTTTTTCTGTTACTGATTTCCACTTTTATGGTTTTAAGGTCAGAATAGATGCTTTGTAATATTTCAGTGCTTTGGATTCTGTTAATATTTGCTTTATGGCTTACTATGGGGTCTATTCTGGAGAATGTTCCATGCGGGTTGGAAAAGAAAGTATACCTGTCTGCTGTTTGGTGGAGTGTTCTGTATATGTCTATGAGGTCAAGTTGGTTTATTGTGGCATTTAAGTCTTCCGGGTCTTTATTGAGCTTCTTTCTGGATGTTCTGTCTTTCACTGAAAGTGGTATGTTGAAGTCTCCTCCTATTATTGTGGAGTTGTCTATCTCTCGTTTCAATGCTGTTAGAGTTTGTTTTATGTATTTTGGAGTCCTGTCATTGGGTGCATAAATATTTATTATAGTTAT
>NW_004444056.1:632410-633817 GCF_000243295.1 Trichechus manatus latirostris | reverse complement strand
AGGATAGCTGGATCGTATGGTACTTTTATTCTAGCTTTTTAAGAAAGCGCCAAATCGATTTCCAAAGTGTTTGTACCATTTTACATTCCCACCAACAGTGTATAAGTGTTCCACCATTTATTACTTTGTGTTTTTTGGATTAGTGCTAGCCTTGTTGGGGTGAGATGATATATCATTGTAGTTTTGATTTGCATTTCTCTAACGGATAATGATCATGAGCATTTCCTCATGTGTCTGTCAGTCGCCTGAATGTCTTCTTTGGCGAAGTGCCTGTTCATATCCTTTGCCCGTTTTTTAATTGGGTTATTTGTCTTTTTGTTGTTGAGGTTTTGAAGTATCTTGTAGACTTTGGAGATTAGACGCTGATAGGATTTACTGTAGCCAAAATTTTTTTCCCAGTCTATAGGTTGTCTTGATTCTTTTGGTGAAGTCTTTTGAAGAGCATAAGTGTTTGATTTTTAGGAGCTCCCAGTTATCTAGTCTCTCTTTTGGTGCTTGTGCATTGTTACTAATGGTTCGTATTCTGTTTATGCTATGTATTAGGACTCCTAGCATTGTCCCTATTTTTTCTTCCATAATCTTTATCATTTTCGAGTTTATATTTAGGTCTTTGATCCATTTTGAGTTTGTTTTTGTGCATGGTGTGAGGTATGGGTCTTGTTTCAGTTTTTTGCAGATGGATATCCAGTTCTGCCAGCACCATTTGTTAAAGAGACTGTCTTTCCCCCCCCAGTTAATGGACTTTGGGCCTTTGTCAAATATCAGCTGCTCATAGGTGGATGAATTTATGTCTGAATTCTCAATTCTGTTCCTTTGGTCCATGTATGTGTTGTTGTACCAGTACCAGGCTGTTTTGACTGCCGTGGCGGTATAATAGGTTCTAAAATCAGGTAGTGTGAGGCCTCCCACTTTGTTCTTCTTCTTGAGTAATGCTTTATTTATCCGGGGCCTCTTACCTTTCCATATGAAGTCGGTGATTTGTTTCTCTATCTCATTAAAAAATACCGGTGGAATTTGGATTGGGATTGCATTGTATTTGTAGATTGCTTTGGGTAGAATTGACATTTTCACAATGTTGAGTTTTCCTATCCATGAGCAAGATATGTTTTTCCACTTATGCAGGTCTCTTGGTTTCTTGCAGTAGTGTCTTGTAGTTTTCATTGTATAGGCCTTTTTCGTCTCTGGTTAGATTTATTTCTAAGTATTTCATCTTCTGGGGGGCTGTTGTAGATGGTACTGATTTGGTGATTTCCTCTTGGAAGTTCTCTTTGTTAGTGTAAAGGAATCCAACTGATTTTTGTATGTTTATCTTGTATCCTGATACTTTGCTGAAATCTTCTATTAGTTCCAGTAGTTTTCTTGTGGATTCTTTGGAGTTTTCTGTGTATGAGATCATATCATCTGCAA
>NW_004444056.1:605695-632310 GCF_000243295.1 Trichechus manatus latirostris | reverse complement strand
CTTTAATCATTATATAGTGTCCTTCCTTATCCTTTGTGGTGGATTTTACTTTAAAGTCTATTTTGTCAGAGATTAATATTGCCACTCCTGCTCCTCTTTGAGTGTTTGCTTGATATATTTTTTCTATCCTTTGGATTTTAGTTTGTTTGTGTCTTTAAGTCTAAAGCGTGTCTCTTGTAGGCAGCATATAGACGGATCATGTTTTTTTCATCCATTCTGCCAATCTCTCTTTATTGGTTCATTTAGTCTATTTACATTCAGTGTAATTATTGATAGGTATGAGTTTAGTGCTGTCATTTTGATGTCTTTTTTTGTGTATGTTGTTGACAGTTTTTTCCACTTAATTTTCTGTGCTGAGTCCTTTTTCTTTATGTATTTTCTTTTCATCTTTTTCATTGTTGTTGATTTTGTATTTGCTGAGTTGTTATGTTTTTCTTGTTTTTTATTTAGATGAGTAGTATTTTTAGTTTCTTTTGTAGTTACCTTAATATTTAGGCCTATGTTTTAAGTTTAAACCAATCTTTTATTTGTTTATATCGCCTTGACTTCCTCTCTACATGAAAGATCTATGACTACATTTTTTAGTCCCTCTTTTTTGTTTTAATGTTGTCATCTTTTACGTATTGACATCTCTGTTTCCCTATTTTCAGCATTTTAGCTTTGATTTATTTTTGTGATTTCCCTATCTAGGTTGATATCTGATTGCTCTGTCCTGTGTTCTAATCTTGGGTTGTTATGTAAGGTTATTGATTTTCTAATGGGAGGACTCCCTCTAGTATTTCTTGTAATTTTGGTTTGGTTTTTACAAATTCCCAAAACTTCTGTTTATCTGGAAATGCCCTAATTTCACCATCATATTTGAGAGACAGTTTTCTTGGATATATAATTATTGGCTGGCAGTTTTTTTCCTTTAAAGCTTTATATATGTCATCCCATTGCCTCCTTGCTTGCATGGTTTCTGCTGAGTAGTCCAAGCTTTTTCTTATTGACTCTTTTTTGTAGATGACTTTTCTTTTATCCCTAGCCACTCTTAAAATTCTCTCTTTATCTTTGGTTTTGGCAAGTTGGATTATAATATGTCTTGATGACTTTCTTTTGAGATCTACCTTGTGTGGAGTTCAGTGGGCATCTTGGATAGATACCATGTCATCTTTCACGACATCAGGAAAGTTTCTGCCAACAAGCCTTCAACAATTCTCTCTGTATTTTCTGTTCCATCCCCCTTCTGTTACTCTAATCATTTGTAGGTTATTCCTCTTGATAGAGTTGCACATAATTCTTAGGGTTTCTTCATTTTTAGAAATTCTTTTAACTGATTTTTCTTCAAATAAGTTGGTGGCAAGTACTTTATCTTCAATCTCACTCATTCTGACTTCTATTGCCTCAATTCTGCTCCTATGACTTTCTACTGAGTTGTCTAATTCTGAAGTTTTGTTGTTAATCTTCTGGATTTCTGTTTTCTGTCTCTCTATGGATTCTTGAAGCCTGTTAAATTTGTCATTGTGCTCCTCTATAATCTTCTTAAGTTCCTCTATTGCTTTGTCTATATGTTCCTTGGCTTATTCTGCATTTTGACTATTGTCCTTCCAGATATCTTGAAGAGTTCTGTATATTAATCTTTTGTATTCTACCTCCAGTAATTCCAAGAAGTTCTCTTCCTTCAGAAAATTTCTTGATTCTTTGTTTTGGGAGCTTGCTGAAGCCATCACAGTCTGCCTCTTTATGTGATTTGATATTGACTGTTGTCTCTGAGCCATTAATAAGTTATGATATTTATTTATTTTAGGTTTGCTTACTGTATCCTAGCTTCTTGTTTTCTTTTGTTTTCATATGCCCAAATAGGCTGCTCGTGTGAGTTAGTTTGATTATTGGCACCTTTGAAGCTCTAACGTCTGTTGTCAGATGGTTAGATCTGTTACTAGATATGTGACCCAGGAGTCCATTTACTTTTCTTGTATGGATTCAGCTCATGTGTCCAGATAGTCAGTCACCAAGTGTCATGGATTGAATTGTGTCCCCCAAAAAATGTGGATAGCAACTTGGCTAGGTCATGATTCCTAGTATTGTATGATTGTGTTGTCTGATGTGATGTCCTTATGTGTTGTGAACTCTACCACTATGATGAGATTATATATGATCTCCACATGTGTTGTAAATTCTATCACTGTGATGAGGTTATACTGATGAGGTTGACAATATCAGTGTCTTAATGCAATCTCTTTTGAGATATAAAAGAGAGAAGCAAGCAGAGACACATGGGAACCTCATACCACCAAGAAAGTAGTGCTGGGAGCAGAGTGTATCCTTTGGACTTGAGGTTCCTGCACAGAGAAGCTCCCAGACCAAAGGAAGACTGATGACATGGACTTTCCTCGAGAGCCGATGAAGAAAGCGTTCCCCTGGAGCTGATGCCCTAAATTTGGACTTGTAGCCTACTGGACTGTGAGAGAATAAACTTCTCTTTGCTAAATCCATCCGCTTGTGGTATTCCTGTTAGAGCAGCACTAGATGACTGAGACACCAAGTGTGTGGTGCAGGCTCTCACCTACAGTCGTAGATGGGCAGGGGTGATTGAGTAGGCACAGGTATCTGGCTGTAGTAGGAGGTCACAAAGTTAGCAAAGCAGGGGGCTGACAGCTGCCCCTGAGTGTCTGGAAGGAAAGCGTGTCCCTGTTCCTGAGAGTGCATAGGTGGGTAGGTTTTGCAGCTGGACTATGGGCACCCAATGCTGCTGGCTGTAAGGACTGGGAGGCACCACTTATTCTTGGACCCCTGTTGCAGGTGGCTAGGTGGCATGGTTGGAGCCATCAGTCCTCAAGCTCCTGATATGGGTAGGTAAGGACACTGCTTAATGGGCAAAGTGGTATCAAATGTCACGAACCTACCACTCCACCATATTGGTGATACAGTGACATTAGGCCTCAGATATATACCCTGTTTTACTGTGCTAATGAGGGCCTATGGTGTTGAAATGGGTCCACACAGGTCTATGCAGAGGTGAAAGGCAATCAAAATCTGTGGACTCCTTATGCCTGTGCCTAGGAAAAGGAGCTGTGTCTGCCATGAGTTCCCAGTTTAGGGGAGCGGATGGATTATTTTTCACGTTTGGTAATTTGTTCCCTCTCCAAGGCAAGGAGGATGGCTCACAGTGTGTGATGGGTCATACTTCTGACCCAGGGGACAAGGCAGTCATTGAAGCTGGCCCAGGACCCAGTGAAGAGCAGGGAAGGAGCAGTTAAATGGGAGAGGGATTCTTCCTAAACAGGGTGTTTTTTTGATCCGCATGGTAGGTTAAACGCATGTACTTATCTTTTGCCAGTTGGACACCACTTTTCACTGGCTCTGGAGGCCTGAGCAGACTCTCCACCGCTTGGTCTCTCCTGACGTAGAAAATGCTTCCTGAACACCACTGCCCACCTCACCATGCCCGCCAGCCGATTTGGCCTGCTGGGCTCTGGCTTCTGCTGGGTCTGGTCTGGCAACTTCTCACTGCTTCTGAACTGTCTCTCCCTCCCCGTGCCATTCAGTCTGATTCCTCAACTTTGCCTTTGATGTTCAGGGCTCCTAGATTGTTATATATAATCAATACACTTGTGTTTTTGGGTCTTTGTTGTAAGCGGGACCACTGGAATTGTCTGACTACTCCACCATCTTGGCCCCAACTCTCGATGTTTTGGATTTTATTAAGGGTTGCTTTGTGACCTAAAATGTCTATTTGGGAAAATCTTCCATGTGCATTGGAAAAGAGTGTATACTTCACTGCTGTTGGGTGGAGTGTTCTACACATGTCTATGAGGTCAAGTTGCTTTATTGTGGCCTTTGGATCTGTATCTTTGTTGAGTTTCTTTCTAGATGTTGCCGAGAGTAGTGTGTTGAAGTCTACTACCAATATTGTGGAACTGTCTATGTCTCTTTTCAGCGATGTTAGAGTTTGTTTTTTTTTTTTTTTTTTAAATGTATTTTGGAGCCCTGTCATTGGGTACATAGATATTTATTAGGATTATGTCTTCTTTGTGGATGATCGCTTTAATCGTTATAAAATGTCCTTCCTTGTCTTTTATGGTTGATTTTGCCTTAAAGTCTATTTTATCGGAGATTAGTATTGTCACTCTTGCTCTTATTTGGTTAGTGTTTGCTTGATAAAAATTTTTTTCCATCCTTTCATTTTTAATATATTTATGTCTTTGTTTCTAAGGTGTGTCTCTTGTAGACAGCATATTGATAGGTCATTTTTTTAAATCCATTTTGCCACTCTCTGTCTCTTTATAGGTGCATTTAAGCCATTTACATTAGTGTGATTATCGATAGGTATGACTTTATTGCTGTCATATTGTTGTGCTTTCGTGTGTGTGTGGTGTTGACAGTTTCTTTGTTCCTCTTTCTTTTGCTGAGTTCCTTTTGTTTGTGGATTTTCTTTTTCTTTTGTTGTTATAGATTTTGCATTTACTGAGTCTTTATGTTTTTCTTCTTTTTTATTTTGATGAGTAGGTTTGTTAACTGTCCTTGTAGTTACCTTGATATTTACCCTTACCTTCTTATGTTTGAACCAGTATTTTATTTGATATTGCCTTGAATTCCTCTCCATTTGAAAGGTCTATACCTACACTGTTTATTCCCCCTTTTATTGTTTTGACTTTGTCATCATTTACTGTCATCATTTAATTCTTTTAGCTTTATTATTGAGAGTTCTTTACAAGGTTGGCATCTGGCTGATGCTGTCCTGTGTCCTAGACTCAGGTTCTTGTATGACATTGTTGGTTCTTTAACCAAAGGACTCCCTTTAATATCTTGTAAGTTTGGTTTCGTTTTAACAAATTTCCTTATTTTCTGTTTATCTGGAAATGTCCTAAATAACCATTTATTTTAGAGAGAGTATTGCAGGATATATTGTTCTTGGCTGGCAGTTTTTCTTTCAAGATTTTATATATGTCATCCCATTGCCTTCTTGCCAGCATAGTTTCTGCTGAGTAATCAGAGCTTTGTGCTATTGTTTCCCCTTTGTATGTAAGTTTTTGTTTTTCTTGAGCTGCTCTCAGCATTCTTTGTTTTTTGCAAGTATGATTATGATATGTCTTGGTCACTTTCTTTTGGGGTCTATCCTGTCAGTGATAAGATAATATCCATACACCTACAGGGAAGACCAGTTAATACGACTATTATTCAAATTTATACACCAACCACTAAGGCCAAAGATGAAGAAACTGAAAATTTTACCAACTTCTGCAGTCTGAAATTGATCAAACATGCATTCAAGATGTATTGATAATTACTAGTGATTAGGATGTAAAAGGTGGAAACAAAGAAGGATTGGTAGTTAGAAAATATGGCCTTGGTTATAGAAATGATGCAGGAGATTGCATGATAGACTTTTGCAAGACCAAAGACTTTTTCATTGCAAATATCTTTTTTCAACAACACAAACAGCAACTATACACGTGGACCTCATCAGATGGAATACACAGGAATAAAATCAAGTACGTCTGTGGAAAGAGATGATGGAAAAGCTCAATATCATCATTCAGAATAAGGCCAGGGGCTAACTGTGGAACACCCTATCAATTGCTTGTATGCAGTTTCCAGTTGAAGTTGAAGAAAATTAGAACAAGTCCACAAGAGCCAAAGTACAACCTTGAGTATATCTCACCTGAATTTAGAGACCATCTCAAGAATAGAGTTGATGAATTGCACACTAATGATAGATGACCAGATGCATTGTGGAATGACATCAAGGACATCATACATGAAGAAAGCAAAAGGTTATTTAAAAGACAGGAAAGAAAGAAAAGACCAAAATGGGTGTCAGAAGAAACTCTGAAGGTTGCTCTTGAACATAGAGTAGCTAAAGCAAATGGAAGAAATGATGAAATAAAAGAGCTGAACAAGAAGATTTCAAAAGGCAGCTTGAGAAGACAAAGTAAAGTATTACAGTGAAATGTATAAAGACCTGAAGATGGAAAAACAAAAGGGAGGCACACAGTTGGCATTTCTCAAGCTAAAAGATCTGAAGAAAAAAATTAAAGCCTCAAGTTGCAATATTGAAGGATTCTATGGGGAAAATATTAAATGATGCAGGAAGCATCAAAAGAAGATGGAAGGAATACCCAGAGTCACTGTACCAAAAAGAATTGGTCAACGCTCAATCACTTCAGGACGTAGCATATGATCAAGAACCAATGGTACTGAAGGAAGAGGTCCAAACTGCACTGAAGGCATTGGTGAAAAGAAATCCTTCAGGAATTGATAGAATACCAGTTGAGATGTTTCAACAAATGGATGTAGCGCTGGAAGTGCTCACTAGTTTATACCAAGAAATTTGGAAGACAGCTGCCTGGCCAACCGACAGAAATTATTGAACAATATCATTATTTTCAAACACAAGTAAAATTTTGCTGAAGATTATTCAAAAGCAGTTACATCAGTACATTGACAGTGAACTGCCAGAAATTCAAGCCGGGGACACTCTAGTTGTGGTAGCGCTGTGGGGGCTGGTGGGAAGGGGCTGAGGTGGTGTACAAGGCTAGGTGGGAAGGACAAAGAAAAAGGAAAAGAGAGAAAGAAAAGGAAAAAAGGGAGCATTGTGGTGGTACCTGGAAGGTGGGTGTGGGATGACCCTCATGATCTTCAGCAAAATTTTACTTTTGTGTGAAAATAATGATATTGTTGATAATTTCCACATTCTGTTGGACTTCCTTTATTTGGAGTGGGTACAAATATGGATCTCTTCCAATTGGTTGGCCAGGTAGCTGTCTTCCAAATTTCCTGGCATAGACTATTGAGCACTTACAGTGCTGCATTGGCTGCTGGTTAGGGTGGGGAGGTGGCACACAAGGCTAGGTAGTAGGGAGAAAGAAAAGGAAGCAAGAGAAAAAAGAAAAAAATGCCATGGTGGGGACTGGCGAGTGGGGACACTACAGGCCCGTGGGCTGGTGGAAAGGGAGGGGAGGTGAGGATGGGGCCAGGTGGGAGGGAGAAAGAAAAAAAGAGAAAGAGGATAAAAGAAGTTAGCACTGCGGGAGTTGGAGGGTGGGGGGCGGGGTAGAGCCGGGCAGCAGTGGGCCAGTGGCTCTCTAATATGGTAGCATAGCAGGGGTTGGTGAGAAGGGGGGTGGTGGTGTACAGGGCTAGGTGGGAGGGAGGAAGTAAAAAGAATATGGCACCGTGACAGGAGCTGATGAGTGGGTTTAGGGCAGACCTGGTTGGCTGGTGGCTCTCTAGCCATGGCAGCATGGTGGGGGCTGGCTGTAAGGGGGGAGGGTAGTGTATGGGCTAGGTTGGAGGGAGAAAGAAAAGGAAGAGAAAAAAGCCGCTCCGGGGGAGGGGGTAAGGTGGACCTGTGGGGGCTGCTGGGATGGGAGGGATTTTGCTTCAACTCACCAGAAGGGCGAGGGTTGGGAAAGTGTGTTTTTCTGGTTACCGGGTACTCTTTCTCCTGTTGGGAGCTCCGTGAAATTGCCTTCCCATACTCCCTGTCTGGGGTTGTTGCTGGCTTTGATTCAAGATGGTGACATGGTGCTGTGTTAGTTGGCAGGGGACCTCCACTCCATATTTCTCCTCATTCTTTGTTTTCTGTCAGATTTTTCTTCCATTCTGTGTTTATCTGGTTCTTTATTCCTTCATTTGATGCTCAGGGTTTCAGGACTGAAGTTTGTATCTGTTTTACCTAGGTTTTCGGGTCTTTGTTGCAGAAGAACAGCATAGTGCATCTGTCTAGGGTGCCATGTTGGCTCCACCTCCCTATATTGTCAATTTTTATACTTATTTTTGAGTGAAGGCCAGTATGTTACTGTCCTGGTGGAGTGGAAGTCTCAACGTATCAAACCTTTGAAAGGTCATTGTGGCTATCTGGATGAATTGTTTTCACCCGTGGGTATCTAACTGACATTAAATTTAATGCAAATCCAATAAAAGTTAAATATTACCCCTAAGAAAAATTCTTTTAAAAAATATTGAATAAAAGTATAGACTTACTCTACAATGCAAAGTATTACAAAAGCAGAGTAAACATTATCAGGGTTAAAAATCAGAAACACATAGTAAAAGGAAACTGGATCCAATACGAAGGGGGTCCTACTGACTAAATCTGGGACAATTTGAGCACCAAAAAAGCCCCGATCACTTTCCCAGCAATCTAACACAAAACAGTAAAATATTATAATCTACTGAAGAAAGGAATAAAGTAAAAATCCATGAATGTAGAATGAAATAATTAAGAAAATGAGGAAGGGAAACTTCTTTGCCATGATAACTGTAGATGGAATGATGGAAATTAAAAAGTCACTTTTGGCAACCATAAAAATCTATTTGAATAAGGATCATAAATAAATACTAAGGAAAAGGTATTTTCAGTATAAAATTATCTCCTCCAATAAAGTACTCCAACTCAGTGGTAATGGTACAAAATAATCTAATGGTATAAGGACAACTGGCTATTTATCTGAAGAAAATGAAGGTAAGCAACTGAAGGTTGATGCTTACCTCACACCCCATGTCTTAGTTAACTAGTGCTGCTATAACAGAAATACTACAAGTGGATGGCTTTAACAAAGAGAAATTTATTCTCTCACAGTCTAGGAGGCTGGAAGTCCAAATTCAGGGTGGCGGCTCTAAGGGAAGGCTTTTTCTCTCTGTTGGTTCTGAGGGAAGATCCTTGTCATCAATCTTCCTCTGGTCTAGGAGCTTCTGAGTGCAGGGACCCCGGGTCCAAAGGATGCACTGTTCTCCTAGCTCTTGTTTCTTGGTGGTATGAGGTCCCCCTAACTCTCTGTTTGCTTCTCTCTTTTATCTCTCAAAAGAGATTGACCTAAGATACAACCTAAACTTGTAGATTGAGTCTTGCCTCATTAACATAACTGACACTAATCCCACCTCAGTAACATCATAGAAGTAGGATTTACAACACTGTGGTGGTTAAGATTGTGTGTCAACTTGGCTGGGCCATGATTCTCAGTGTTTATATGTGATCACTCCCATGATGGAATCTGCTGTGAGTAGCCAATCAGTTGAAAGGGATTTTCCTTGGGAATGTGGCCTGCATCAAAATATAAGCAGACATTCTGGCTTTTTTTCTTGCTCTGGATCCTGTGACTGCCTCCTGTTTGTCTGACCTCTGGTTCTTGGGACTTGAGCTATCAGTTTACTTGCCAATCTTGAGATTCGTCGATCTTCACAGCCTGTGAGCAAGGGCCCTGTTCTCTAAGCCTGCCAATCTTGGGTTTGCAAGCCCCTGTGGCTATGTGAATCAAGAGAAGCCTCTATCCTGATCCATGGACTTGGGACTTTCCTGCCTCTACAATCATATGAGCCATTTCCTTGATATAAATCTCTGTCTATATATATTTATATGCTTTACTGGTTTTGCTTCTCTAGAGAGCCCAGCCTAAGACAAACACATAGGAAAATCACATCAGATGACAAAATTGTGGACAATCATACAATACTGGGAATCATGGACTAGCCAAGTTGACACATATTTTGGGGGGACACAATTCAATCCATAACACCCCATCAAAAAAAGTTACAACATACACTGGTTGATGAATGATTCATTTTACTGTGTTTAATACATTTTAAATGAAAGACACACCTGACACTATGCTAAGTGCCCAAAAGAACCTACTTGTGGTGGTATTATGACAGTTCAAGAAGCAGAAATACTGATTTTATACAATGATATGATGAATAACTTATTTAATCATTGAGGAAACCCTCACAAACATTCCTCAAAGGTCTCACTGGACGTAGCTGAGTTACAGTCACACTCTAAGCCATGGCTTCTCAACAGGGACAATATTGCCCTCAAGGAGGCAAAAACTAGCTCTTAGGAGGGTGTCTTAGTCATGTAGTGCTGCTATAACAGAACTACCACAAGCAGATGGCTTTAACAAAGAGAAATTTATTTCCTTACAGTAAAGTAGGCTAAAAGTCCAAATTCAGGGTGTCAGCTCCAGGGGGAGGCTTTCTGTCTCTGTTGGCCTTCTCATCAATGTTCCCCCAGACTAGGAGCTTCTCCATGCAGGGACCCCAAGTCCAAAGGACGTGCTCTGCTCCTGGCACTGCTTTCTTGGTGCTATGAAGTCCCCATGTCTCTCTGCTCACTTCTGTCTTTTATATCTCAAGAGATTGCCTCAGGACACAATCCAGTCTTGTAGATTGAGTCCGGCCTCACTAACACAACTGCAGCCCATCCTCCCTCATTAACATCATAGAGGCAGGATTTACAACATATAGGAAAATCACACAATACCGGGAATCATGGCCCAGACAAATTGATACACACATTTTTGGGGGGACATAATTTAATCCATGACAGAGGGGGACAAAAAAATCTTACTTTTTATGTATAAGGCACAAATATACAGTACATACATACACAGTATATCTTTGATATGAAAATATCATTGGGGTAGGGGCTACTAGAAAAATCTGAAAGTGTTCCTTGTGGGGAGTGATAATGAAAAAGGTTGAGAAACACTACCCTAAGCAAGGCAGTTATATGGAAGGTCTATTTCCATGGTTAGTCTAGACTAAAGCCTTATCCCTGCATCATCAAGGAAGAGGTGGCTCTGATAGTGAGGAATAAGCATGGACGGGCTCTGGACATTCCACCAATTGAATCTGTTCAGACTTCTACCATTTTTTCCCACATAAATTCAAGAAATATTGGCCATTATGATGGTGGTAGTAATAACAATATTTAACGTGTACATTACGCTTGCCATTTGCCTTAGATTACGCAATTTTCTCCTCTTAATAACCTGATGAGGGAGGTGATATCATCCCTATTTTGCAGATGAGGAAGCTAAGGGAGTTTATATAACTTACATAATGTCCCAAAGGGATTTAATTTCAGCACAGGTAGTCTTGCTCCAAGTACATGTTCTCAGCCACTATGTCATGTCAACAACAGAAAGAAATCTGTAGAGGTACACTATCTGACATTCTATCATTAAAAGGTACAAATGCAGATACTGCAAGGGCTATAGAGAATTGGGATTTACACAATCCAATCTATATAGGCACATCAAGAATATACAGGATAGAGAAATTTTTGTTAGGGAGCACCACTGTTTATAGATGCTCCTAAAATTAATCAGGTTTGTTTTACAAACAGCTGTGCATGTGACCTTTGAATATTTTCTATAGTGTTTCCACTAAATGCCTTGCTGACCCTGAAACAATACTAAAGTTTACAGAAAATATTGTTTTTCTTCTACGCAGAAAAGGCAGTTCAGTAACAATGGCCTTCCTATACACACATGCCAGAAAACAACAGGATGTGATATAGTATTTTGAACTTTTCAACTATTTTCTGTAAAGAGTTTGTTTTTAATATGCATGTGGGAAATCATAGCTTATAATAATAATTAAACAAAGGGAACATAATTCCTACTACAGTGTTGTTGTGTTCCAATGCATATATCAAACAAATAGCTAAGTGGCAGGCACATATACATACTTACATAACAACTACTACAGAATTCAAAGAATATTTGTAGATAAATTTGATGCTCTTGTTTTAATTATGCATTTTTTTCTGGTCTGTAAAAATTTCCTTATTCTAGTGAATATCTCTGAATACTTTGTTATATGTTATTAAATTTTTGATATTATACATGAAACAAAAGTTCTGATATAACAATTTTTGGATAAAAGCTTTCACTTACATTTTTTGATAGTTTTTCCTCAGAACAACCATTGATAGAGAATAAAATCTGAAGGTTTGTTGAAAATTTTCACACATCCAATATATTTATACCCTTAATTATCTGATATTCAATATTATTTATTGTTAAAGACTATAAAAATGGCTTGGTGGTGTCAGACCTCATCTATTTTCACAAGGCGGAGGGAAGAGAATCAAGATCAGCATCAGCCCAAAGCTGATTCTTATGAGGCAGAGGCAAACAGACCTCCTCTCTCCAATCTTTTCAACAATTCTGACACCAGCCATCCCTCCTATGGCACTCTTTCTCTGCTTGGTTAGATAACTCGTCACAATGTTCTCACTGAACTCGCAGACTATACTTACAGTTATGGGTTTATTAGAGAAGTAACAGGTATTTAGGATCAGGAATGACTCAAGGATAGTTCTTCAGTCAGGACGGCTTGTTGGTCATGTCCACAGGCAGGCCTCTCTCTTGGCTCCTTGGCCATCGGCCTGGCCTCTGCCCTACTCTGCAAGTGTTATAAAGCTCTTCAGCTCTGCCAATAAGTTCCCGGAGGCACCCCACTCTGCTAGTAAGCCTTGGCAGAAGGTGCTCAGCTCTTGCTCCGTGGGTCAGCATGCCCACTGTAGCCGCCTTACTCTGTGGGCCAGGAAGCCCACCACAGCTGTCTCATTCCAGTCTCCTGGTTCTGCTGCTGCCATTTCCCTACCGTGCTTGCCACCACTTTTTCCATCTTGTGCCTTCTCCATTGTTACAGCTCTCTATCTCCTGGGTCTAGGAGTTTCTTAGCATAGGGACCTCAGTTCAAAAGATGCACTCCACTCTCGGCTCTTCTTCTTGGTGGTAGTGAGGTCTCCCTCGTGGACTGGCTCTCTTTTTAAGCCTAGTGGGAGGGCAAAACTGACCAATTCCCTAATAGGGTTCCACAATCACATTATTTCCATAGTCTCACCCAATCATTTTCTGGGAGTCACAAAACCAGGGCTAGAAGGGCCATATTAAATAATTCACCACACTGCAAAGACTGCTGTATATATTGAAAGATTGGATTTCTCCCCACATATATCTCATTAATAATGAACAATTGTGAACAAAAGCTTATGATCATTCAGGACATTGTCAAGGATTTCTATGTGATATCTGTAATATACACTGAGTGCTGAGTTCTCCTGGAAGTTATATTCAAAGGTGTACTAGCTGAGAAATGGCTAGGATATGTCTCAAACCAGTAAAATCTCAGCAGAGAACGTGTTCCTCACCAACGTCTAAGTACTGGATGTAGAGGAGGAAAACCCTGTTTCACACACTGTTAGACACTGGCTCCTTCCATCTCATAATCGAATGTGTTTAGTGCAGTATTCCCAAGGTTGCTCTGAGGGTCTCTGTTCCATTCTGACCAAGGACAGGAGAACATGAAGGATTTTCAGGGATGTGTTTTATGGGATTTGTTTGTCACTGATGTCCAGTTTCCACTAGCTAGAGACTGGTAATATAATCCCACTTGGTTGGGAAATTTAGACTAAGCGTGGGCCTAGGAAGAGGACTGATGACAAAGTAGTCAGTATATACCACATAGGAATTACCTATATGTAAATTAAGTTGAGGGCTGACTTCTGGTAGGAGGATTTTTCACACTCATTCCCAAACCTCCACAAGGTCTCTTTCATGTGTGTTTTGATATACTTGGAGGTCTCTATTGTAATGCATTTTCTGTCATACAGAGAAAGTTGGCTATTGGACAACAAATTTATTAAATTCTAAATTTTCTTCACTATGTGATTTCTGTGATATTCAATGAAATTTCATTTCCAGCAGAAAGTTTGCATATTTTTATGACTTTCTCCACAGTGTGAGTTTCCTTTGAGTGCATACAGCATATTCCCCATATTCATTACCTTCATAGGCTTTCCTGTGAGATTCTCTGATATCCAATGAAAAATTGCTGAAAAACTGGCTAAAAATTGCTTATATACATTTCAAGCATTTCTCTTCTGTGTTTAAGTTCTCTGATGTTTAGTGAGTGTAGATTTCTTGAAAAGGAATTTTCTATATACATTAATATTCATATGACTACTCTTGTGTGCAAGTTCTTCAATCTTTTCTAAGCTCTGACTCCTGGTTGAAATCCTTCCCACATTCATTACATTCAGAGTTTCTCTCATGTATTCTCTGACATGTTATGAGGTTTGATTTCTTACTAAAAGTTTTTCCACATTTATGTTTAATTCTCTATATGAGTCTTGTCATGTTCTGTAAAGTATGACTTTCGACTGAAAGTTTTCCCACAGTCATTACATTTATAGGGTTTCTTCCCTGTATGAGTTTTCTGATGACTTCTCAACACTTGATGTCATGCTGAAAGTTTCCCCATATTCATTATATTGATAAGGTTTCTCTCCTGTGTGAATTATCTTATGGACTCTGAGGTGTGATTTCTGGTTAAGTGTTTTTTTCACGCTCTTCACATCAGTAAAGTTTCTCCCCTATGTGCATCCTATGATGAACTTGGAGGTGTGATTTCTGGCTGAAAAATTCCCACAGCCATCATATTTATAGGGTTTTGCTCATGTGTGAATTTTCTGATGTTTTTTTAGGCCTGACTTCAGGTTGAAAGTTTTCTCACATTCATTACATTCATACGGTTTTCCGCTGTGTGAATTCTCTGTTCATTGAGGTATAATATATGGTTGAAACATTTCCCACAGTGATCACATTTATAGGGGTTTCCCCCTATGTGTATTCTGGTGTACTCTTGGCCTGACTTCACATCAAAACTTTCCTCACATTCATAGAGTTTCTCCCCTGTGTCAGTTCTCTGACGTTGTATGAGGGTTGGATTATCACCAAAAGTTTTCTCATATTCATCACATCTGTAGAGTTTTTCCTCTGTGTGACTTCTCTGATGTAGTATGAGGCCTGGCTTATCACCAACAGTTTTCTAACATTTGTCACATTTATAGAATTTCTTCCCTTTGTGAGTTTTCTGATAGCTTCTGAGGTTTTATTTAAAGCTGAAAAATTTCCCACGTTCATTATGTTCATAGTGTCTTTCACCAGTGTGTTATCTGATGTACTCTGAGATGTGTTTTGTTGGTGAAAGTTTTCTCACATTTGTTACACTCATAGGGTTTCTCTCCTGTGTGAATTCTCTGATGTACTACTAGGACTGTCTTCAATCTGAAAGCTTTCTCACATAGAATACATTCGTAGGGTTTCTCCCTTGTATGAGTTGTCTGATGTTTTCTTAGGCCTTATTTAAGGCTGAAAGTTTTGCCACATTCAAAACACTGATAGGGTTTCTCTCCTGTGGGAGTCCTCTGGTGGTTTCTGAGGAGTGATTTGTACCTGTAAGTTTTTCCACATTCATCACATTTATAGGGTTTCCCCTTGTGTGAGGTCTCAGTTGTAGTATGAGGGTTGACTTAATGCTAAAGATTTTCCCACATTCATCACATTTACAGAGTTTCTTCCCTATGTGAGTTCTCTGATGGTCTTTGAGGTATGATTTATGGCTGAAAATGTTACTGAACACTTTGTGTAGTAATTGTTAAATGGGAACCTAATTTGCTGTGTAAACTTTCATCAAAAACACAGTAAAATATTATTTTAAAAAATATGAGAAGCTGAACAATATGAAGAAGAACATGGCATCAGGATTGGAGGAAGATACACTAATAACCTGTGATATGCAGATGACACAATCTTGTTTGCCGAAAATGAAGACAACTTGAAGCATTTAGTGATGAAGGTCAAAGGCCACAGCCATTAGTATGGATTACATCTGAATGTAAAGAAAACTAAAATTCTCACAACTGGACTGTTAAATAAATGGAGAAAAATGGAAGTTGTCAAGGATTTCATTCTACTTGGAAAACAATCAACGTTCCTGGAAGCAGCAGTCAAGAACTCAAACGAGTACTACACTGGGAAAATCTGCTTCAAAAGACTTCTTTAGCTGCTAAAAAGAAAAGGTATCACTTTGATGACTAATGTGTGCCTGACCTAAGTCATGGTCTTTTCAATTGCATCATATGCATGCAAAAGATGGACAATGAAAACAGAAGACATAAGAATTGATGCATTTGAATGGTGTTCACAAAGAATATTGAATATATCGTGGTATATTTAGGAGAATGAACTAATCAGTCTTAGACAAAATACAACTGGAATGCTCCTTAGAAGTGAGGATGGTGAGATTTTGCCTTGTTTACTTTGGACACATTATCAGGAAAGACGAATCACTATAAAAGGGTGTCATGTTTGGTAAAGTCAAGGGGTAGGCAAAAATGAAAACCCTCAATAAGATGCATTGACACAATAGCCTCAACAATGGGCTCAAACATTTCAAAGATCATGGAGATGGCGTATGACTGGGCAATGTTTTTTTCTGTTATAAATAAGGTCACCATGAGTTAGAGCCAACTTGATGGCAACTAATGACAATAATAACAACAGAAGGAAAATATTACTGAAATTTAAAACAGCAATAAACACTATTAAAAAGGAAACAGAAAAATAAAAACTAGGAAATGCTATACAGAACAACAGTGCCCTGTGGAATAACATCAAGCAATCTAACTTATGCAGAATCTGACTTCCAGAAGAAACGGAGAGAGTAGGGGGCACAGAAGAAAACACTTGAAGAAATAACAGCCAAAATGTAGGAATGTTGATGAAGTCTATAAATTCAAAGATCCACATGCAGTGAAACTCAAGGAGAAGAAATATTAAAACAACAACAACAAAAGTACATTATAATCAAATTTCTGAAAACCAGTAATAAAGAGAAAATTTTCAGGGGCCAGAAAAAAAAAACACACAAAAAGACTTACTATATACAGAGGAACAAACATAAGAATGAAATTTGAATTCTTGTCAAAAATTACACAAACCAGAAGACAATGGAGCAACATCTTTAAAGCATTGAAAGAAAAAAGCCTGTGTGAAGGAAAATTAAAGCATTTTCAGAGAAAGTCTGATCTGCATTACAAGAAAACTAAAGGAAAGTCTTCAGACAGAAGAAAAATGAAATCAGTTGTAAATGAGGATCTATGCAAAGGTTTAAGAGCATTATAAATGATAAATAAGTGATAAGTATACATTTTTCTCATAGAAATCATTTAAAAGAAAATTGATTGTTTAAAGAAAACAGTAACAATGTATTGTGAGGTTTACAGTATTTACAGAAATAAAATATATGACAACAACAGCACAGAAGATGTAAGATAGAAAATGAATTATACTGTTGAAGTGTTCTTAAAATGTTAGGTGCCATCAAGCCGGTTCCAACTCATAGCGACCCTATGAACAATAGAATGAAACACTGCCCAGTCCTGTGCCATCTTTACAATCATTGTTATGTTTGAGCCCACTGTTGCAGCTGCTATGTCAATCCACCTTGTCGAGGGTCTTCTTCTTTTTGGCTGACCCTCTACCAAACATGATGTCTTTCTCCAGGATTGATCCCTCCTGATAACATGTCCAAAGTATGTGAAAGGAAGTCTCACCATCCTTGCTTCCAAGGAGCACTCTGGCTGTACTTCTTCCAAGACAAACTTGTTTGTTCTTCTGGCAGTCCATGGTATATTCAATATTCTTTGCCAACACCATAATTCAAAGGCATCTTCAGTATTCCTTATTCACTATCCAGCTTTTCAGTGCATACGAGGCGATTGAAAATATCGTGGCTTGGGCTTTGTGATAAGTGAAAGATATATATTGTGATACAGAGTCCCTTATAATTATTATGAGGTATCTGGTCTGAGTAAGAAAAGCTGAAGTGGGATCCAGGCTTAGAATTCACTCTGTGTAGAAAACATGTAGAACCAGAAAACTAAGCTGGCTAGGGCAGTTCTGTCTGTTATCTGATATCTAAGACAATGTGGTTTTTCCTTGTAAGAAAGCCAAGAAGCTTTTATGTAACCTCCACACTTTTAGAAACGAATGCCTCACAATTACCCTGTGACCATGCTGTGAACTCTTCATGGTAACTAAGTGGCAACTAACCAACAGAGCACCCATATCACTGATTAGTAGCTATCTTACCTCACTAAGCACTGATCAGAATTCTGTTAGCTTGTTGCCAAAGGAGCCTTAACACAAACATCTCATGTCTTTGGTTTGTTCCCAAGAAGTCTTCAAACAAAATTGAAAGCTACCAATCAATGTAATGTCACTAAGTAGGTAACTACTCAACAAAAACTCTGTAACCAATCATTATTAAGGTTTCACTTTGTCATCCCGCCTTTGACAATGATGTATTTTATTTCCTTCTGTAACATTATATTAGAAAGTTCCTGATTGTGATTCAGTGGATTTGGCTAGTCTCTTGTGCCTGGTGCACACTAGCAGGTCCCTCATTGCAATGATTGTCTTTGTCTTGTCTTAATAAAAATCTCTTTTGATTAAATTTGAGTCTGAGGTCTTTTTCCCCTGTGCCAACTGTAAACCCTAGAGTAGCCACATACACAAAAAAAGACATAGTTAATTAGTCAATAATGTAGATAAAAGCACAATTTATCACAAGATAGCATGGAAAGAGGAAAAAGCAAACAAACAGCAAGGGGTAAAAATAAAAAGCAAACAAGATAGTAGCTTTAAATCCAACCATATTGATAAAACAGTTGTTGTTGTTAGGGGCCATCAAGTCAATTCTGACTCATAGCAACCAGAATTGACTTGACAGCACCTAACAGAATGAAAAGAAACGACAGAACAAAACACCGCCCAGTCCGGCGCCATCTTCACAGTTGTTGCTATATTCCAGCCCATTGTTGCAGCCATTGTTTGTCATTCCGCCTTGTCGAGGGTCTTACTCTTTTTTGCTGACCCTTTTCCTTACCAAGCATGATGTCTTCCTCCAGGGTCTGGTCCCTTCTGACAACATGTCCAAAGTATGTGAGACGAAGTCTCACCATCCTCGCTTCCAAGGAGCAGGTTGGCTGTACTTCTTCCAAGACAGACTTATTTATTCTTCTGGCAGTTCATGGAATATTCAGTATTCTTCACCAACACCATAATTCAAAGGCATCAATTTTTCCTCGGTCTTCCTTATTCATTGTCCAGCTTTTGCATGCATACGAGGTGATTGAAAACACCATGGCTTGGGTCATTTTAGGATTATAAACCTCACTCTCTTGAAATATCAGATAAAACACAAACAGCCTCCAAGTGCAGAGGGACCTGAAACATCAGTGTAACCCAAGGAAGCTGAGGAGACACTAAATACTTCAGAATACACTTACCACATGGTGAAATTCCATCTACATTCACGCTGAATTTTCTCCCTGGGGATTTGGGGATAAGACAGTCTGCTTAGTGCTGTGACTGCTGGTTTTAAGGCAGGTGCAGTACTACAAAGGATCTCAGACTGGGAATAAAGCACACCTGCCTTTAAATACAAACTCCATCATCGGCTAGCTTGTGCCTTGAGCATATCATTTCACTAACTTAAAACTCCATTTTTAAAATAATGCATTATTAAAAAAAATACAGATGATTATATGATCTCACAGGATGATTGTGAGATTTACTAAGCCACCCAGCAAAAGGAACAAAATGTCTTCTAGTAGTAATCACTTGTTCTTATTGATGACACCTGGATACATGATTTGCAGGTGACATCTAACTCTCAGAACGCCATGTAACAGTCATTATTAATATCCTCATTTTCAGATAAGAAACATAACTCCCAGTTTACTTATACAGTCCCTGACTACGGGTGAAAGAGATGAAATTTACCTGGTTCTAATTCCAGAGCCCACGCTTTCTGGCAAGTTCAAGGTCCATGATATCAACGCACATTCCCCAAAATGTCAGCAGTTCAAATCCACCAGCTGCTCCATGGAAACCCTATGGGGCAGTTCCACTCTGTCCTATAGGGTCGCTAGGAGTTGGAATCCACTTGACAGCAGTGAGTTATTAGAAATATTAAGGAAAATTATGGTTCTTCTTGTTAATCACAAAAACAATATTGCAATTATGTAGTGTTAAAATACTAAGTGCATAGAGAAACACCAGAAATTAGTGTAACAGAATATATTTATTGTGAGTAGATACGAATCAGGCACCATCACACCAAAAGAATCCAAAAGGTGCTCTGAAGAGGGGCTAGTCAAAACATGTTATATAGACAGGATCCTGCAGGGTAGTCTCCTGAAGGTCACTATAAATTCCTTTCATGCTGGTTTCTCAGGAGATAATGTCAGAGAGCGTGCAGGGTTTTAGGGTCCGTCAGTTGTAAAAACAGAGTCATTAAGGACACGCCATATATCCTAAAACACAGCTTCCAGTCAGACCCTGGGTTCCTGTATCTTGAAACTGCACATTGAGAATTCTCCAAAAAAGCCCAATGCCTAAGGCAAAACAGTCTCCACTACTAACTAGGCTATTGTTTGACTTGAAGGTGACACTGGGAAAATCAGTTCCTGAGCGGGTCAAGGTTCAAAAGGATACCTAAGTCGAATAGCCTGGGTGGGTCACCCCAACTCCGTGGACCCCAGAAATCTAGATTCCAGGAGAATTAAAATGGTTTCTCAGTAGGAAAATTCTATTTCAAAAGGCATATGTACTGATGTGTATAGAATTGAAATTATATACCTAATTTTACACATTTTCAGACAAAACAAATATGGATATAAAATAAAGTGTTAAGATGTTTTAAACTGAGAAAATGTACACATAGGGACGCTTATTTCACAATATTCTAATTTTTTTGTTTGCAAAATTTGTAAAATAATTTTTTTGAATGTAACAAAGAAAAGAAGAACATATATATAGATTTTCCTCCACCAGTGTGCCTTTTATACACAAACCTGCCAAGAGAAGTTAAGGCACATAGAAATATCACTTTGGAATAAGGATGTGAATAAAAAAGTAGAAAATGGGGCACAGCAGTACTATAAATGAATAGTATCTGTGATCAATTTGTTTACCTCAGGAAGAAAACAAAACAGCTTTTAAAAAATACATAAGCAGCCCATGAAACTTTATACATGAAAATAAGAAAAATGGTTATCATGCAATCATTCATATTCCAAAGACGACCCTACTTAAACCTTATGTGAGCATCCTATTGTCTTATTACCAAATTAGGGATGTGGGCATAATTGTCTAGGAACTTCTTTTTACTAAATTACATGCATTGAGCATGTTTTTGGTCAATATTTTACATCAATCATTTCTTCTAAGACAATGATAGTTTAAAAATTGGATCCTATTTACACTAGGGAAGAAAAAGAAGAGTCATCAAGAAGTTAGTGCAATGTAAATGAACACAAGTACAAAGTTTTAATCTTCAGCTCCTTTCCTAGCAGATGCCCACCCCCTGCCCCGTCTGGGACTCCAAGCCCCACTGCACACACCCTGGAGCCATGCCTGGGACAGAGGGGCAGAGCCGCTGCCAGACCCACGTGCCACCTACTGCAAGTTGCAGATGGTGGGAGAAACAAGTATTTTGCATAAACAAGTTGATAGGTTTTAAGTATCTGTCATGGATTGAATTGTGTCCCCCCAAAAATGTGTGTAGCAACTTGGCTGGGTCATGATTCCTAGTATTGTATGATTGTGTTATCTGATGTGATGTCCTTATGTGTTGTGAACTCTACCACTATGATGAGATTATATGTGATCTCCTCATGTGTTGTAAATTCTATTACTGTGATGAGGTTATACTGATGAGGTTGACAAGATCATTGTCTTAATGCAATCTCTTTTGAGATATAAAAGAGAGAAGCGAGCAGACACACATGGGAACCTCATACCACCAAGAAAGCAGTGCCGGGAGCAGAGTGCGTCCTTCAGACATGAGGTTCCTGCGCAAAGATGCTCTCAGACGAAAGGAAGATTGATGACATCGACCTTCCTCCAGAGCTGATGGAGAAAGCGTTCCCCTGGTGCTGATGCCCTGAATTTGGACTTGTAGCCTACTGGACTATGAGAGAATAAATTTCTCTTTGTTAAAACCATCCACTTGTGGTATTTCTGTTAGAGCAGCTCTAGATGACTAAGACAGTATCCTTCTTTTTTACTAAATGCAATTTTCTGTAGGAAAACCCTTGAATATTTAATGTAAAAACTAAATATGACAGTATATAACAAATGGTCAACCCAACCTCATTTATTCATTTTATGCAAACAAGACACTCTTCCTCATTACATTGTGTTAGAAATCATGAGTAAGCTTTGGTGTTTTCCATCCCTCTGAATTTCTGTGTTGAACAAACCTGTTATATAGATCTTGTTATTCCTTAAACACTTAATAGTTTTTCCTGTTTTATTTTATGTAAATACACTTAAGCACTTATTTTTTAAATTATGAACACATGCTCAAGTGATAAAAATTCCCCAATAAATGATGCGATAATGGAAGCTTTCTCTCCTTTTGCATCTGTCCAGACATGGACCAGTAATGTGAAACTTGCCTCCAAAAACAGACTGCTCTGAGAGACTGAAGAAAGAGGCAGGCAACTCCAGGGTGGCAGCAAAGGGGTTTATTAGGGAGACTTACATATGAAGTGAGTCCTGGGATGCCACAGAACCAAAGCAGATCTGCACACCTCACAGTGGAGGGCAGAGGTTTTATAGTGGAGGTGGAAATTAGTGGCTACATGCTAGGGACTTACATAAGGATGACTCAGCAAACTGTAGTGAAATGGTGGACCACATGGGGGCATTCATGTTCGTCCTTGCAAAGCCTGTTTCCCCTTCAGTCCACCCCTCAAGGCTGGCTCTTACAATCTGGGATGCTCCCCATTTCAGACTGTAGTATGAGAGAGCTTATTCCCTCCCTGCTGGAAACTGACAGAAGTGCGGTTGGCCAGGTGCTATATGGTGCCTGTGCATATGTGCAAGAGACAGAGTAAGTTACTATGTGCTCAGAATGGGGGGAAGGTTTCTCTGATAAGGAGAAGGAACTGGGAGAGAGAAGAAGACCCAATTCCCAGCCTCCTTATCAGAGAATGCTCTGGGCCCAAGGCCTTTACTTAGGCTGGTTGGACAAGGAAGGTGTAGAGGCAGACCATTCCCCCAAGAGTCTACCCTCCAACTCCCTTCAGGTGCAAGAAAAAGAAACAAAGCAGTACTAAGTCCTGGTATGTTTTGTCACTTATGCAGGTCTCTTTTGGTTTCTTGCAGTAGTGTCTTGTAGTTTTCATTGTATAGGTCATTTACGTCTCTGGTTAGATTTATTCCTAAGTATTTTATCTTCTTGGGGGCTATTGTAAATGATATTGATTTGGTGATTTCCTCTTCGAAGTTCTCTTTGGTGGTGTAGAGGAATCCAACTGATTTTTGTATGTTTATCTTGTATCCTGATACTTTGTTGAAATCTTCTATTAGTTCCAGTAGTTTTCTTGTGGATTCTTTGGGGTTTTCTGTGTATAAGATCATATCATCTGCAAATAGAGATATTTTACTTCTTCTCTACCAATTTGGATGCTCTTTACTTCTTTTTCTAGCCTAATGGCTCTCGTTAGGACCTCCAGCACAATGTTGAATAAGAGTGGTGATAAAGGGCATCCTTGTCTGGTTCCTGTTCTCAAGAGGAATGCTTTCAAAGTCTCTCCTAAAAGGATGATGTTGGCTGTTGGCTTTATATAAATGCCCTTAACTATGTTGAGGAATTTCCCTTCTATTCCTATTTTGTTGAGAGTTTTTATCAGGAATGGGTGTTGGACTTTGTCAAATGCCTTTTCTGCATCAATTGATAAGATCATGTAGTTCTTGTCTTTTGTTTTATTAATATGATGTATTACATTGATCGTTTTTCTAATGTTGAACCATCCCTGCATACCTGGTATAAATCCCACTTGATCATGGTGAATCATTTTCTTGATATGTTGCTGAATTCTATTGGCTATAATTTTGTTGAGGATTTTTGCGTCAATGTTCCTGAGGGACGTTGGTTTGTAATTTTCTTTTTTTGTGCTCTCTTTACCTGGCTTTGGTATCAGGGTTATGCTGGCTTCATAGAATGAGTTTGGGAGTATTCCATCCTTTTCTATGCTCTGAAATACCTTTAGTAGTAATAGTGTTAACTCTTCTCTGAAAGTTTCATAGAATTCTCCAGTGAAACCGTCCAGGCCAGGGCCCTTTTTTTTGGTTGGGAGGTTTAAATTACCTTTTCAATTTCTTCTTTTGTTATAGGTTTATTTAGTTGTTCTACCTCTGTTTGTGTTAGTTTAGGTAGGTAGTGTGTTTCTAGAAATTTGTCCATTTCTTATAGGTTTTTAAATTTTTTGGAATTCATTTCTTCATAATATTCTGTTATGATCCTCTTTATCTAGGTTGGTTGTGTTGTAATGTCACCCATTTCATCTGTTATTTTGGTTATTTGCATCTTCTCATATTTTTCCTTTGTTGATTTGGCCAGTGGCTTGTCGATTTTATTGATCCTCTGAAGGAACCAACTTCCAGTTTTGTTGATTCTTTCTATTGTTTTTCTATAAATTTATTTCTGCTTTTATCTTTATTATTTCCTTTTTCGTGGTGACTGGGGACTTCATTTGCTGTTTCTTTTCTATTTGTTCAAGTTTTTGGGTTAGATTATTGATTTTGGACGTTTCTTCTTTTTTGATGTGTGCATTTATTGCTATAAATTTTCCTCTGAGCACTGCTTTGGTTGTGTCCCAGAAGATTTGGTATGTTGTATCTTCATTCTCATTTGATTTGAATAATTTTTAAATTTCATTTTTAATTTCTCTATGATTCAACAGTTTTTAAGTAAGGTATATTTCAGTTTCCATGTATTTAATTTTTTTACCTTGCTTTTTCTGTTATTGATTTCTAGTTTTATAGTGTTATGGTCATAGAAGATGCATTGTATTATGTCAATATATTTTAATTTATTTATTTGCTTGGTGGCCTAGAATATGGTCTATTCTGGAGATTTTTGGAGAATCACTGTGACTTCCTCTTCACCTTTTATTACGACTTTTTGTTTTGAAGTTGTTGTAATTTGCAGGTTAACACCTCTGGTTCCCTGTAGCCAGTTCTGTAGCTTTATTTTACCTTTTGTGAAATCTTTATCTGGGTTGGTATCCGGGTGATGATGTCTTGTGTATTTACCTCAAGTTTTTGTCTAATGTTGTAGGTTCTGTATCTGAAGGACTCTCTTTAATACTTCTTGTAAGGCTGCTATGGTTTTTACAAATTTCCTTAATTTCTGCTTATCTGGGAATGTCTTTGTTTTGCCATCATTTTTGAAAGACAATTTTGCTGGATATATGATTCTTCACTGGAAATTCTTTTTTTTTTTTTCAGTATTCTATATACGCTGTCCATTGCCTTCTTGCCTGCATGGTTTCTGACAAGAAATCAGTGCTTAGGACTTCTGCACAACATGGCACTATAGTTAGAAGCACCACGCCATCCCTCCAAAGCAAAGATCCAAAAAACTAAGTCAAACAGAGTCACACATCAGTCCTGAAACCCTAAGCATCAAATGAAGACCTAAAGAACTCAGCCAAGCACCGAATGGAATGAGAAACTGACCGAGAACAGGGAGGAAGGAGAGATACACGCAGAAGTCCCCTATCAGCTACCACAGCACGGATATGCCAACTTGGACTCCTATCAGAGATTGGCAAAAGGGTATGAGAAAGCAGCTTCACGGAGCTTCCAGCTGGAGACAGAACAACAGGTAACCAACGATATATGCTTTCCCACCCCCACACTTCTTCACCCCTACTTGACCTCCTCTTCTTCCCGTGGCCACAGCCCTTGGCTGGGAAGCACAAGCTTCACCCCAGTGTCACTTGGATTCCACCCACCCGCACTGGCCGGCTCCCTTAGTGCCATTTGTTGTCTGCTGGTGTTCCTTTTTTCTGCTTCATTAGATTTCTTCCTTACCTCTCACCATCTCCCCCACCTTTCTCTCAAATACCTGGCTCTGTGGTCATCTTTGCGTCTTCCTGGGAGCCTGTGAGGTGCCGCTCCACTGTGGAACTGCTTCCTGGCCTGTGCTGCTGCACTGGTGGAACACCTGGGGCTTTGTTTTGTTTGTTTGTTCTGTTTTGATTTGTTTGTTTTCTTTTTCTTTTGTCGACTTGGGAGCCCCTTCTGGCTGGGCAGTGCCAAGCGACTTGGGGGATACTCCCTTACTCTGCACAGACGCACAGTGACATCCCTGGGGGTATTTCTTTTTTCTTGTTTTTTTTTGTATTTTGTTCTCTTGGGGTTTTTTGTTTTGTTTTCTTCCCTCTCTTTTTCCCTTTTGTCTTTCTTCATTTCCAGTTTCTCGATTTATTAATTTTTTTTCTTTTACCCTTTTTCTTTTTTATTTCTGTTTTTCTCCATTTCTCAGTCTCTCATCTCTCCACTCCAATAGCAAGCTCCCTTAGCACTCTTTTTTGTTTATGTGTATGTTTTTGGCCCCTGTTCCTCTCTCCTATCTCTCCTCTTTCCAATACCCATCTTAGCTCCATACATCACAATCTCCCTCCTCCTTCCTGCCTACCTGCACTGTACGCTGAATATCACATCCCCAAGTAGCACAGGCATGGCCTACCAGAACCTGCCCTGCACTGATTCTCGGCCAGCCCTGTCGGCCCTAATACATGCCACAAAAAACCCATACCAGGAACTCCCCTTCAGCTGGATCCACCCTGCTGTACCATACCTGAGTGACTGACTCTGCCCACTGGAGAAGGAAGTGAAAAGTATCATGCCTACAGACAAACAAACAATAAAGAACACACAGCCCACCTGCTCAGACACAACCAAATACAACAAAAAAGCAGGATAAAACAAATAAATCTACAATCAATAAACAAGGAAAATAACTAATGACTGCCCTGACAACAGCAGACAATATCAAAACATATACAAAAACAGGACAGGATGGTTCCAGTAGGTGTCCAAAATAAAACACCAGATGACTTTCCAGTAGAAGAAAAGGCACTAGAACTACCTGATAGGGAATTTAAATCTCTAATATTCAGAGCTATTCAA
>NW_004444056.1:570920-605595 GCF_000243295.1 Trichechus manatus latirostris | reverse complement strand
AATGAAGAAGTTAAACTGTCCCTGTTTGTGGATGATATGATACTATACATAGAAAACTCTAAAGACTCCACAAGAAAACTACTGGAACTAATAGAAATTTTCGGCAGAGTAGCAGGATACAAGATAAACATACAAAAATCAGTTGGATTCCTATACATCAATAAAGAGAACGATGAAAAGGAAATCAGGAAAACAATCCCATTTATAATAGCCCCTAAAAAAATAAAATAGTTAGGAATAAATCTAACCAGGGATGTAAAAGACAAATAAAACTACAAAACACTACTGCAAGAAACCAAAAGAGATCTACATAAATGGAAAAGCATACCATGCTCATGGATAGGTAGACTCAACATCATGAAAATGACAATTCTACCCAAAGCAATCTACAAATACTATGCAATCCCGATCCAAATACCACCAACATTCTTTAAAGAGATGGAAAAACTAATCATTAACTTTATATGGAAAGGGAAGAAGCCTCCGATAAGTAAAGCTCTATTGAAGAAAAAGAATAAAGTAGGAGGACTCGCACTACCTGACCTCAGAACGTACTCTACAGCTACAGTAGTCAAAACAGCCTGGTACTGGCACGACAGATACATTGACCAGTGGAATAGAATTGAGAACCCAGATGTAAATCCATCCACCTACTGTCAAGTGATCTTCGACAAGGGCCCAAAGTCCATCAAATGGGGAAAAGACAGTCTTTTAACAAATGGTGCTGGCAAAACTGGATGTCCATCTGCAAAAAAATGAAACAGGACCCAAACCTCACACCATATACAAAGACTAATTCAAAGTGGATCAAAGACCTAAATATAAAGCCAAAAACTATAAAGTTAATAGAGAAAAAATAGGATCAATGCTGGAAGCCCTAATGCACAGCATTAACAGGATACAAACCATAACCAACAACATTCAAATCTCAGAAGATAAGCTAGACTACTGGGATCTTCTAAAAATTAAACACTTATGCTCATCAAAAGACTTCACCAAAAGAGTAAGAAGAAAACTTACAGACTGGGAAAAAAATTTTTGGACATTACAAGACAGACAAAGTTCTAATCTCTAAAATCTACAAGAAAATCCAACACCTCTACAACAAAAAGACAAATAATCCAATTAAAAAATAGGCAAAGGAAATGAACAGACATTTCACCAAAGAAGACATTCAAGCAACCAACAGACACATGAGGAAATGATCGTCATCACTAGCCATTAGAGAAATGCAAATTAAAACCACAATGAGAAACCATCTCAAGCCGGCATTACTGGCATGAATCAAAAACACTGGAAATAAGAAATGTTGGAGAGGATGCAGGGAGATTGGAACTCCTATGTGCTGCTGGTGGGAATACAAAATGATACAACCATTTTGGAAAACAATATGGCGCTTCCTTAGAAAGCTAGAAATAGAAATACGGTACAATCCAGCAATCCCACTCCTAGGAATATATCCTACAGAAATAGGAGCCATCACACGAATAGACACATGCACACATATAATCATTGCAGCACTGTTCACAATAGCAAAAAGATGGAAACAACCTAGATGCCCATCACCAGGTGAATGGATAAACAAACTATGGTACATACACTCAATGGAGTATTATGCAATGATAAAGAACAATGATGAATCTGTGAAGCATCTCATAACATGGATAAATCTGGAGGACATTATGCTGAAATAACTCAATCACAAAAGGACAAATATTGTATGAGACCTCTATTGTGAAAACTCATGTAAAAGTTTTCACTCTAAAAGAAACAATCTTTGTTGGTTACAAGGGATGGGGGGAATTAAATAGACAATAGATAAGTGGTAAATTTGGTGAAGGGTAAGACAGTACACAATACTGGGGAAACCAGCACCACTTGTACAAGGAAAGGTCATGGAAGCTCCATAGACACATCCAAACTCCCTGAGGGACTGAATTGCTGGGCAGAGGGCTGTGGAGATCATGGTCTCGGGGAACATCTAGCTCAACTGGCATAACACAGTTTATACAGGCAATGTTCTACATTCTACCTTGGTGAGTAGCTTCTAGGGTCTTCAAAGCCCATGAGCAGCCATCTAAGATACCCCACTGTTCTCACCCCTTCAGGAGCAAGGGAGAATGAAGAGAACAGGATACAAGGAAAAGATTAGTCCAGAGGACTAATGGACCACAGCTGCCAAGGCCTCCACCAGACTGAGTCCAGTACAGCTAGATGGTGCCCGGCTACCACCACTGACTGCTCTGACCTTGATCACAACAGAGGGTTCTGGACAGAGCTGGAGAAGGATGTAGAACAAAATTCTAACACAAAAAAGACCAGATTTACTCTTCTGACAGACTGGAGAAACCCTGAGAGTATGCCCCCAGACACCCTTTTAGCTCAGAGGTGAAGTCACTCCTGAGGTTCACCGTTCAGCTGGGGATTGGACAGCCACATAAAACAAAACAGGACTAATGAGGCACAGCGGTCCAGGGACAAGGACTAGAAAGAAGGGGACAGGAAAGCTGGTGATAAGGAACCCAAGGTTGAGTAAGGACAGTGTTGACATGTAGTGGGGTTGTTAACCATTGTCATAGGGCAATATGTGTACTAACTGTTTAATGAGAAACTATATGTTCTGTAAACCTTCATCTAAGGTACAAAAAAAAAAAAGAATTATCTATGTGAGATTAAATTGACAACAGCAACTCAAAGGTTTCATGGAAGCCTAGGGGGCAGTGAACTGAAGATAATGGTGATGAAATTATTTGGAAAAGGATAGTGAGAATAGCGGCACAACTGGAAGAATGTAATTAATCAATGTCACTGAATTGTACATGTAGAAATTTCTGAAATGGTGTATGTTTGGCTATGTATATTTTCACCAAAAAAAAAAAAAAAAAAGAAAGAAGAGTCCTCCAAGGTTGAGAAGGGAGAGTGTTGACATCTCATGGGGTTGTTAACCAATGTCATAAAACAATATGTGTACTGACTGTTTAATGAGAAACTATTTGTTCTGTAAACGTTCATCTAAAGTACAATAAAAAAATTTTTTAAAAAGGAAATCAGTGCTTAGTCTTATTGGTGCCCCTTTCTAAGTGATATTTTGTGTTTCATAAGCTGCTTTCAGTATTATTTGTCTTTCATTCTGGAAAGTTTGATTATGATATATCTTAGTGAATTACTTTTGGGGTCTATTCTGTATGAGGTTTGTTGTGCTTCTTGGATAGAAACTTTCTTGTCTTTTATGATACTTAGGAAGTTTCCTGCCAATATATCTTCAGAAATTATCTCTGTTTTTTCTCCTCCTCTTCTGGAATTCCTATTACGTGTAAATTATTCCTCTTGATAGTGTCCCATGTAACTCTTGGGCTTTCTTCATTTTTTTCTGATTGTTCCTAAAACAAATTAATATCAAGAGATATTTAGTCTGCTGATTCTTTCTTTCTTTGAGTCAATTCTACTTCTGTGTACTTCCATTGTGTTATCTATTTCTGATTATTTTATTGATAATCTTCTGAATTTCTAGTTGTTGTTTTTAATGGTTTCTATTTGTCTATCGAATATGTCATTTTGTTCTTGTATTGTTTTCCTGAATTCTTCTAGGATTTTTCTGTGTTTTCCTTGGGCTCTTTGAGGATCCTAAATATAAGCCTTTTGAATTTCTTCTCAGGTAGTTCCATTATCATTTCTTTCTCAGGAATCATTTCTTTCCCTATATTTTCCTCACTTGTTTAAGCCATCTTATCCTGTTTTTTTCTATATGATTTGTTATTATGTTATTGTCTCCAAGGCATTAAGGTGTTATTTTATTTATTCATATATTTATTTATCAATTGTGTTTGTTTTGTCCTGATTTTTTTGTTTTGATATATTAGGGCAGGCAGGGTGGGCGTGCTCTGCCAATCACTGGTCTGGTGGCATGGGAGTACTTGCCACCTACTGCTGGGTCAGCGACGGTAGGGGGGAGGGCACGCATCACCCATTACTGGGTAGGATGGGTAGTGGAGGGTGTTGACGGGCACGGTAGGGACACACTCTCACTGGTCATTTGTCCAGAGGGCAGGGGTGTGTTCTGCTACCTGCAAGGTGGGCTGGTCACCCCTGTTTTCTTCTAATATTTCATGTGCTTTCTTTGAGTACATTTATTTGGGAATATGAATTGAAAGAGTGATGTAATTTTTGTCCATAATTAAGGCCTATCTAGAGTGTTAAACACTATGCCACCAGGGCTCCAATTTATTTATGTAATAGCCCGTCATTATTTCTTTAATTGGGAAACCCATGTTTATTACTAAATATTAAAGTCCACTATGTATTTAGGTCTATTTCTAGACTGTATGTTTTGTTCCCTTGAATTGTCTTCTTATGCCTCTACTATGTACCTTACTGTGTTAATTATTGTAGCTTTGATGTGGGTTTTAATAGTAGTCTGCTCTCTCGTATCTTTATTTTCAGGATTTTTCCTGGTTATTCTTACAACCAATCTATTGGGATAAAATTTAGTATAAAATTTTAGGGTCCACCTTCTAAAATAATCATGTTGAGATTCTGATTAACATCAATTAAAATAAATATGAATTAAATGATAAAAAGTGACATCTTTACAAAGGTAGTATCTTCTTATCCAAGAACGGTATAATTCTCCATTAATTCAGGTATTCTCTAAATCGCTCAGTGCAGGTTGTTTTTGACATAAATGTACATACAATTCTTATTTGGTTTACATTTGATTTTATTCTTCTAGTTATAGTAAATAGAAGTTTAAATATATTTTCTAACACATTCTTATTTGTAGATAGGAAAGCTGTTGGCTTTTATGCATTAACATTGTTTCTTATTGAATTCGCTTACAGTTTTAACTAAATGTTGTATTAATAATCTTGGGTTTTAATGTCCACAAGGCCAAGTTTGCTTGATTTTTATATTTATAATTTTTTATTTCTTAATGAATTATAAATTATAAGCCCATAAAAGTCTGGTGGGGCTATATTAAACCAGTTGTAATGCAATAAAATATATTATTAAATTTAATTTCAAAGGTAGACTTCTGGCTATGGAAGCATGAAAAGGTCTGTGAATTTTCTCCCACAAACACAAGTGTAAAAGTGGACAAAATTGTCAGAAACAATCCTTTTGGGGCTCCAAAAACTGATTAAAATGCGAACAATTTAGAAGCATTTATTCACAAATAACTGCTAGACATTTAGGTAAAAACAGTGGGAATCTGAGGTCTTGTTTGGGGTTGCTCCCATTCCCCCCTTCCAGTACAGTCAGTTAGAAATGTAGTTTTTCCAGGGTGGGTGTTTAAAATGGGGTCTGAGGGGGAGGAGCATCTACAAGTCAAGGAACCAAGGAACACCGGGGAGTACCTACAAAGAAATCCATGCAGCTGAGATCCTGACTTGGACTTTTAGCCTCCAGAATAGTAAAGAAAAAATAAATTTATGTTCATTAAAGCATCCCCCCCCACTTGTGGTATTTCTGCTACAGTAGCACTAGGTAACTAAGAAAACCAGTAATAGCATTAACAGCATACACCTGTAGTGATAAGAATCCAGCATCATTGCTGTGGTATTGTTGTTAAAGGTGCATAACCTAAATCTAATTATAAAGAAATATATGATAAAGTTAAACTGAGGGGCATTCAACAGAATGTCTTGAAATCTTCCAATATGCTGTCTTAGGTATCTAGTGCTACTGTAATATAAATACAAGTGGGTGGCTTTAACAGATAAATTAATTTTCTCACATTTTAGGAAGCTAGAATTTCAAATTCAAGGCACCAGCTCTAGGGGAAGGCTCTTTCTCTGTCCGCTCTAGGGAAAAATTTTTGTCTCTTTCAGCTTCTGTTCCTTGGTTTCTTGGTGATCTCCATGTGGCATCTATCTTCCCCGTTGTGCTCACTCTTCTGCGTAATCTGCTCCTTTTATATCTCAAAAGTAATTAGGCTTAAGACAAACCCTACAGTGATAAGGCCTCATTAATATAACGAAGAAAACAAATGGGATTACAAGTATAAAAAACCCATTGTCATCGAGTTGATTCCAACTCATAGCAACCCCATAGGACATCGAAACCTCATAGGGTTTCCAAGGCTGTCATCTTTTCTTTTTCTTTTTCAACAGAAAAAATATATAGTATTTTAATAAGACAAAAATATTCCTTCACACAGAATTTGTATTGAGATCTCCTTCTGTCAGCACCATAATTCTTTATCAAGAGGTCATTTGGCTGCCCTAGTCTAGTGCCTTCAGAATTCTGAAAAGCTCTTTTTTATTTAATTTTTATTTTTTGTACTTCAGGTGAAGGTAAACAGTAGTACACATATTGTTTTATGACATTGGTTAACAACCCCACGACATGTCAACCCTCTCCCCCCTTGACCTTTTTTTTTTTTTGGTGAAAATATACATAGCCAAATATACACCATTTCAAAAATTTCTGCATGCACAGTTCAGTGACATCGACTACACTCTTCCAGTTGTGTTGCTATTCTCACTTTAGACGAAGGTTTACGGAACAAAATAGTTTCTCATTAAACAGTTAGTACACATGTTGCCCTATGACAATGGTTAACAACCCCACTACATGTCAACACTGTCCTTACTCAACCTTGGGTTCCTCATCACCAGCTTTCCTGTCCCCTCCTTTCTAGTCCTTGTCCCTGGACCACTGTGCCTCATTAGTCCTGTTTTGTTTTATGCAGCTGTCCAATCCCCAGCTGAACGGTGAACCTCAGGAGTGACTTCACCTCTGAGCTAAAAGGGTGTCTGGGGGCATACTCTCGGGGTTTCCCCAGTCTGTCAGAAGGGTACATCTGGTCTTTTTTGTGTTAGAATTTTGTTCTACATCCTTCTCCAGCTCTGTCCAGAACCCTCTGTTGTGATCCCGGTCAGAGCAGTCAGTGGTGGTAGCTGGGCACCATCTGGCTGTACTGGACTCAGTCTGGTGGAGGCCTTGGTAGCTGTGGTCCATTAGTCCTCTGGACTAATCTTTTCCTTGTATCCTGTTCTCTTCATTCTCCCTTGCTCCTGAAGGGGTGAGAACAGTGGAGTATCTTAGATGGCTGCTCACAGGCTTTGAAGACCCCAGACGCTACTCACCAAGGTAGAATGTAGAACATTGTCTTTATAAACTGTGTTATGCCAATTGAGCTAGATGTTCCCCGAGACCATGGTCCCCACAGCTCTACGCCCAGCAATTCAGTCCCTCAGGGAGTTTGGATGTGTCTATGGAGCTTCCATGACCTTTCCTTGTACAAGTTGTGCTGGTTTCCCCAGTATTGTGTACTGTCTCACCCTTCACCAAAGATAAAAGGCTGTAATCTTTACAGAAGCAGACTGCCACATCTTTCCTCCATGGAGTAGTTAGTGGGTTCAAACCGCCGACCTTTTGGTTAGCAGCCAAATGCTTAACCATTGCACAACCAGGGCTCCTTCTACAGGCATAGAGGTTAGGATTCCAACACGTATTTCGAGGGGACACAATTCAATCTATAACATGCCAATACCATGAAATGCAAACAAAGTCTGAAGAACTGCTTAAGGGAGACTAAAATGATAGAACAACATAATGCAATGCATAATCTTGGATTTTATTTTTTGCTATAACTGAAATTATTGGGACGATTGGTAAAATGTGAACAAGGCATGTAGATTACATAATAGTCGATTCTCGTTATTCGTAGTAGATATATTCTGGAGTTGCCACGAACAGTGAATTAGCAAATATGAAACTAAATACAAGTTTGTTGTTGTTGTGTGCTGTCGAGTCGATTCCCACTCATTGTGACCTGACAGGACAGAAAAGAACTCCCCCATAGCATTTTCTAGGATGTATCTTTACAGGGGTAGATCTCCAGGTCTTTTCTCCCATGGAGCTGTTGGTAGGTTTGAATCACCGACCATCCAGTTAGCAGCTGAGCACTTACAAATTGCATCACTACGGCTCCTTAATACAGTTAGGTCACTGCAAACCACTGGTTACTTCATCAATCAATATATAATCTTGTTTTGTGTTTCTGTTTAGACACTTATTAAATATATATTGTTGGTTAGTGCCAACAGCACTATAACTCATGCTTGAACCAAGCTCATCCGTAAGGCACATCTACATCAGTCTTCTTGCGCTTAGGCAGCACTTCAGCACTACACTTGGGGGCCATTTTAAACAGTGAAATCACTAAAAGCACAAAAGTAAAAAAAGTGGCACTAAATACTGTGAAAAGGACACGTTTGCTGTATGAAACTATAATTCAGCAAGAAACAATGTTAATGTATAAAAGCCGACAACTTTCCTATCTACGAATAACGTATCAGAGTATTGCCTTGTTCAACCTCAGCTGGGAACCCGTGATAGGGCATTTTTTGATGTTCTGAGGATGTCTGTGAATGATCACAAAAGTACTGCAAATATTGATTTCAGAGTTACAAATGAATTTTTGTGAGCAGGCATACTTGCAAATATGAAATTTGTGCCTAATGAGGATCAACTATACTATTTTATCAATGCTAATCTCCTGATTTTCATAAATGTACTGAGATTACTTCAGAAAATTACTTGCTTTTAGGATATAACACTGAAATATTTAGTAAAGAGCCTCATGTCTGTCACTTATTCTTCAGCATTTCAGGAAAACTTATGAACTCCATCCACCCATCTGAGAGAAGGTAAAGGAAATCTGGTAAAATGTTAGCGTTTTGGGGAGTCAAAATGAATACTTCGTATTCTTCTGGCAACTTTTCTGTATATCACATCAAAGTAAAAATTAGAAGAGCTCAGAAACAAAGTATACACACGTTACCAGTGTTTATTAGCTACATAATGAAACCACTGAAAGACCAATGCTACTGTAGTCCTCTGGGAGTCATACATTGCCTGGACTTGTGAGATATCAGAATTGTTATATCCACTCCTCACTACATATAACTTTATTTTCTCCTGTTGCATTTCAGAAGTCCTAGAGGGGACATTCATTGGTAGACTTTGGATTAAATGCCCTTCCCTGGAATAAATGAAGAAGCAGGAGGATGAGATACTGTTATTGTCTCATATGGGTTATCTGCTGCCCTGTTGCAGGATTTGTTATTAGAGGAATGTTGGAAAGGAGCACAAAGCAAACACTTGCCATACCACAAGGGATAATTCATTACAAGAAAAGTATTCCAAATCTGTGGAAATGATATGAAATAATCTAATGGTATAAGAACAGCTAGCTATTATCCTGAAGAAATACAGGTTAATACTTACCTCATATTCTCCCCCCACCCACACACACACAAAAATGACCACAACACATGCTGGTCGATGGATGATTCATTTTAATGTATTTCATGTATTTAACATGGAAGACACACCTAACACTATACTAAGTGCTCAAAGATAATACAACAGCTCATAAGGCAGAAAAACTTTTTACACAATGGCATGAATAACTTATCATTGAGGAAATCCATAAAAATGTTCTTCAAAGGTCTCGCTGGATGTAGCTGAGTTAGTCACACTCTAAGCCGTAGACAATACTGCCCCGAGGGAGGCAAAACTTAGTTCTTGGAGAGGAGGGGCAAAAAACAAAAACAAACCCCCCCCCATAAAACTTCACTTTTTATGTATAAAGCACAAACATACAGTATACAGATGTACATCTTTGGTATGAAAATACTGAGTTGGAGGCAACAAGACAAATCTGAAAGTGTTCTTTGGAAAGTGATAATGAAAAAAAGGTTGAGAAAGTCTACTCTACAGGAGGTGTATTTCCATGTTTAATCCAGGCTAAAGTCTTATTTCTGCATCATCGAGGAAGGGGTTGCTCTGATAGGGAAGAAAAAATAGGGATGGGTCCTAAACAGCCAACCAGTCGAATCTGTTCAATCTTCTAACATTTTATTCACGCAAATTCAAGAAATACTGACCATTATGATGGTGGTAGTAATAACAACAATGCTTAACATGTACATAAAATCTACCAGATGCCATACATTCTTCCACTTGCTTTAGATAAACAATTTTAATCCTCATAATACCCTGATGAGGGAAATGACATCATCTCCAGTTTGCAAGTAAGGAAGCTAAGGTGCAGTTTATGTAACCTACCCAGTGTCCCACAGGGATTAAAAATTTCAGAACAGGTAGTCTGGCTCCAAGTACATGTTCTCAGCCACTATGTCAACACCAGAAAGAAAACTGCAGAGTACACTATGTGGCATTCTATCATAAGAAAGTACAACCTGCAGATACTGCAGGGGTTATAGAGAATTAAGATTTAATCAGTCCTCTTTATGTAGGCACCTCAGGGAACGTATCAGGAATATGAGGAAGGAGATTTTTTCTTACTGACCACCACTGTTCAGTTGCTCTTAAAATCAGGCTTGTTTTACAAACAATGGTGTATGGGATCTTTGTATATTTTCTATAAATACTGTTTCAACAAAATGCATTGCAAACCCTGAGACAATACAAACGTTTACAGAAAATGTTTGCCTTCTTTGCTGAGGAGGCAGTTCAGAAATGGTTTTTCCTATACACACATACCAGAAGACAAGAAGATGTGGTATGGTATTTTAAACCTTTCAGTTATTTCCCAGGAAGAGTTTATTTGTTATTAATATACTTGTGGGAAATTATAGCTTATAATAATAATAAAGTGAAGGGAACATAATTCTACTGCAGGGATGTTGGGTTCCAATACATAATCAAATAGCTAACTAGTAGTATGCACATATACATACTCACATAGGAAACACTACAGAATACTCACAAATAAATTGATGCTGTTGTTTTAATTACACAAGTTTTTCTGGCCTTTAAAAAGTTTTACTCTAATGAATGTCTATGAATATTTTGTTATATGTTATTAAATGTTGTGATATTATACATGAAATAAGAGTTCTGGTAAGTTTTTAGATAAAGGCTTTTACTTACATTTCTCAAATTGACAGTTTTTCCTTCAGAACACTCATTGATAAATAATAAGATATGAAAGTTTGTTGAAAACTTTCACACATACAAAACATTTATACCCTTAATTACCTGATATTCAATGAGACATCATTTCTTGGTAAAGACTTTCATATATATATGGAAATGTTGGATTTCTCTCTACATATATCTCATTAATAACGAAGAGTTGTGAATAAATGCTTATGATCCTTCAAGATATTGTCAGGGGTTTGTCCTTTGCAATATCTGTAATATACACTGAGTGCTGAGTTATCACAGAAGTCATTATTCAAGGGTGCAATAGCTGAGGGATGGCTATATGTTAGTAACAAGTACACCCAAACCGGTAAAATCTCACTAAAGCACATGTTTATTTCTTCCTCACAAAAATTTTTTAAGTATTAGAGGTAGAGGAGTAAAACTCTGCTCCACACAGACCCTGTCTCCTTCCATCTCACGATCGTTCCTGTTCAGTGCAGTACTTCCAAGATTACCCTGAGAGACTCTGTTCCATTCTGACCACGGACAGGAGATCATGAAAGATTTTGAGGGATGTATTTTATAGGTTTTTTTTTTGTCACTGATGACCACTTTCCACTAGCTGTTGTTAGGTGCTGTCAAGTTGGTTCCAACTCAGAGACCCTATGCACAAAATGAAACACTGCCCAGTCCTGTGCCATCCTCACAATCGTTGAGGGTCTTCCTCTTTTTCACTGACCCTCTACTTTACCAAGAAGGGTGTCCTTCTCCAGGGACTGCTCCCTCCTGATAACACGTCCACAGTAAGTGAGATGAAATCTTGTTATCCTCCCTTCTAAGGAGCATTCTGGCTGTACTTCTTCTAACACAGATTTGTTCATTCTTCTGGCAGTCCACGGTATATTCAATATTCTTGACCAACACTATAATTCAAAGGCATCAGTTATTTGGTCTTCCTTATTCATTGTCCAGCTTTCACATGCACACGAGGTGACTGAAAGTACAATGGCTTGCGTCAGGCGCACATCGGTCCTCAAAGTGACTAGCCAGGAACTGGTAAAATGATCCCACTTGGATGAAAGAGTGGTTGAGAAATTTAGACTAAGAGTGGCCCTTGGAAGATGGTGACAAAGTAGTATATACCACATGGAAATTACCTATGTGTAAGTCAAGGTTAGGGTTGATCCCTGTTAAGAGTATTTCCTACATCTATTCCCAAACATAAGGTTTCTTTTGTGTGTATTCTGATATACTATGTATTTTCTGTCACACTGAGAAAGTTGGCTTTTGGCCAACAAATTTATTACCTTCTAAGTTTCCTTCACTGTGAGATTTCTGTGACGCTCAATGAGGTTTCATTTCTGCCAGAAAGTCTGCATATTTTTATGACATTCTCTTGAGTTCCCTGATATCCAGTGAAGACTGAACTCTGTCTGAAAAACTGTCCATGTACATTTCAAGAGTTTACCTTCTGTGTAAGTTCTCTGATGTTTAGTGAGGGCCAATTTCTTGTGGAGGAACTGTGAGCATTACATTCATAGGACTACTCCAGTGTGCAAATTCGAAATCTTTCCTAAATCTTGAATTCTTGTTGAAATGTTTCCCACATTCATTGCACTCACAATTTCTCTCGTGTCTGATATATCGTGAGATATGACTTCTAATTAAAAGTTTTCCCACGTTCATGTTTAATCTCCTATGTGAGTCTTGTTATGGTCTCTAACATATGATTTCTGACTGAAAGTTTTCCCACATTCATTGCATTCATAGCGCTTCCTCTCTGTGAGTTCTCTGGTGACTTCTTAGACCTGATGTCACAGTGAAAGCTTCTCCACATTCATTACATTGATACGGTTTCTCTCCTGTGTGAATTCTCTGATGACTTCTAAGGTTAGATTTCTGGCGGAAAGTTTTCCCACATTCATCACATTGATAAGGTTTCTCCCCTGTGTGTATTCTATGATGAACTCGGAGGTTTGATTTTTGGCTGAAAAATTTCCCACAGCCATCACATTTATAGGGTTTTGCTCCTGTGTGAGTTTTCTGATGTTTTCTTAGGCCTGATTTCAGGTTGAAAGTTTTCCCACATGCATTACATTCATAGGGTTTCTCCCCTGTGTGAATTCTCTGATGTCCATTGAGGTGTGACTTCTGGCTGAAAGTTTTCCCACATTCATCACATTTATATGGTTTCTCCCCTGTGTGAGTTCTCTGATGTAGTATGAGGGTTGACTTATCGCCAAAACTTTTTCCACATTCTTGACACTTATATGGTTTCTCCCCTGTGTGAATTCTCTGATGGTCTCTGAGGCTTGAATTATGGCTAAAAATTTTTCCACATTCATTACATTCATAGGGTTTTTCACCTGTATGAGTTCTCTGGTGTACCCTGAGGTGTGATTTATGGGTGAATGTTTTCTCGCATTCATTACACTCATACGGTTTCTCCCCTGTGTGAATTCTCTGATGTATTATTAGGCCTGCCTTCTGTCTGAAAGCTTTCCCACATTCAATACATTCATAGGGTCTCTCCCCTGTATGAGTTCCCTGATGTTTTCGTAGGCCTGATTTCTGGCTAAAAGCTTTGCCACATTCAAAACATACATAGGGTTTCTCCCCTGTGTGAGTCCTCTGATGAAGAATGAGGAGTGACTTTTTACAAAACGATTTTCCACACTTGTTACATTCATATTGTTTCTCCTCTGTGTAAGTTCTCCGATTTTCTCTAAAATATGACTTCTTGTAAACATTACCAAATTCACTATATTCATAGGGGTTCTTCTTCCCTGCATGCATTCTCTGATGCATTTTAAGGTATGATTCCCAGAGGAAAACTGTTCCACATTCATTACATTCGTAGGTTTTCTTACTTATATGATTTCTCTTATGTAAAATGAAGTATGACTTTGTAAAAGATTTTCCACATTCATTCCAATCATAGGGTTTTGCCCTTATATGAGTTCCCTCATGTACAGTGAAGGCTGACTGGGAACTGAAGTTTTCCCTATATGTGTTATAATCGCAAGAATTCTCCATTGTGGGAGTTGTCTGGTGTACTGTAACTGCTGAATCATTGCTGAAGATTTTTCCATATTCAAGGGGTTTCACTTCTATATGAGTTCTCTGATGTTCTCTGAAGTGTGGCTTATGGCTGAAAATTTTCCCTCTTGTGTCCATTCTCTGAAGATGAGTGATCCCACTGAAATTATTCCCATTTTCATTACATTCATAACCATTAAATCCATAATTATTCTTCTCCTCTAAGAGAATGTTCTGTGAGGGAGGAAGGGTTGATTTACGATATATGTTTTTTCCAAATTTATTATATGTATAAGATTTTCCTTTTGTGTGGGCACTCTTAGGTGTAATGAGGGCAGTCGCATTATGGAAAGGTTTTCCATGTTCATCATATTCAAAAGCTTGCTTCAAAGTCTGAATTGTCTGATACTGAATAACGTCCTTATTATGACTAACTTCCACATTTTTATTATATTCATAAGATTGTTCTTCAATATATGTTCTCTCATCCCTAATGTGCCACTTCTCACATACAGTAAGCTCACCATCCTTCTGTCTTGAAGAATTAAAATGTAGATTCAATGGTATGAGACCCATAGAAGTAGGGACTGTGGTGTCACATTTATAGTACAATTTTCTTGAAGGATAACTTTCAATGCCCGGATCACATGGTTCTTTTGAATGTTTCTCTTCCTCTGTAGTCGATATGTTGCTGTTGGTCAACAAAATTTGCCACAAATGGTTGTCTTTGTTTTTCCGGCAAGTCTCTAAGAGGTAATCAAGTTGACAGACTTCTAAAAATGAAAAAAATTAGGAATACTGTATGAAATTGAACACATCTCTTATATAGAACACACATACACACACACACACACACACACACACACACACACACACACACCCTATTATGTATTTATTTGATTCTAGTTTCCCAACAACAAAGTAATCTCAAGTGTGCATTCCCTCTGTTTCTTTCCTTTGGGAGTAAAATTTTGTAGTAGGAAAAAAATTGGTAATGAATACACATGTGTTTTTCATTTTAAAATATGATTCTCAAAACTGTAGAGAAAGAACATAAAAGACAGGAACAGTAAATTGAGACTGGAGGATTTTTAAGAGTGATTTATTTTTAGGGACAGGAAAATCTGTGATGAGATGAATTCAACAAGGATTGTGAACAGTAAGTATAAGGATAAGAAAAATCAGCAAAGATTTTCAGGTTATAATTCAGAGGAATTATCTGGGCTGAGGAGGAATACCAGTGTCTAGGTTTTTACATGATCAAGTATAAATTACAATAAACCCAACCCAAACCAAACCCACTGCTGTCGAGTCGATTCTGACTCATAGCGACCCTACAGGACAGAGTAGGACTGCCCCATAGGGTTTCCAAAGCTGTAAATCTTTATGGAAATAAACTGCCACATCTTTCTCCCATGGAGCAGCCAGTGAGTTCGAACCACTGACCTCTCGGTTAGCAGCTGAGTGCTTTAACCACTGCGCCACCAGGGCTCCTTATAGATTACAACAGGAGGCTATTTATCAGTCTAAATGCTTCCTTGGGAGTACCCTCTTTTGCATTCTACACATAAACACCAAAATAGATTTGGCACCAACTTCCTCCTAATTAAAGGAAGAGTCCTAAAGCTCAGGCTCTAATTCTCCTAGCTGTCACAAATAGGAACACAAATGCACAAGTGCAAGCTGATGAGAGGAAAAGCCATGTTTCCACTTGGATTGGACTTACTGCCCTATTATGGCTTCAGTGTCTTTATATTGGTTTATTTTTCAGTGTTATTTCCTAAGAAACCTCTCATAATTATCAAATCTTAATCTGTTATGAAGTGTGACTATCAAAAATATGTGTTGTCCTAACCTATGTACCTATAAATATCATCCTGTCTGGAAGTTGGGTGTTTCTCTGGTTAGGTAAATGAGGCCACACAAGAGCAGGGTAAGTCCTAAACCTAATGACTTCTAAAGTGGTGTCTTATAAAAACAGCAGAATAGACATACACCTACATACACACACACAGACAACAGATGCCACATGAAGACCACTGATAAGCAAACGAACATCAAGCATTACAGGCAGTCACCAGAAACTAGGAGAGAGGTCCACAGAAGGAACTGACACAGCAGAGACCCTGATTTGGACATTTAGCTTCCAGAACAGTGAAAAAATAAATTTGTTTTTAAAGCCACTCACTTGTGGTACTGTTTGTACAGCAGCACTAGGTAAGTAAAATAACCCCTTTCAATCTGCACACTCATTTTTCTGAAACCAGTTTGCCGCCACCCAATCCTTACTCTGCTTTCCATCTACCTGTCAACATAAGGTTTCTAGTGACTGAAAGAGCTTTATGGCTCATATATTTTAAACTGTGCCCAGAAATTTTGGAAATATCCTTTACATGTATTTATCATGGAAGTTTCTGTGTAGATTTGACTGCTATTACTTTGCTGCTAACTATATTCCATGCAACGATATGCTATCTAAAAGTCACATACTAAAAGTCTAAGAAGATCCTAAGCCCCTGCCCCAGGATCAGCAGAACACGAAAGTGGCATCATTCTGAAAACCAAAGTTTTACACTAACGGAACACACAATAGTTGTTTATGCTGCCATTCCACAAGTCCACAGTATTTTCTGCTCTAGTCTGTCCAGGCTATTTTTCCCCCTTTGAAATAAAATAAGTTTTGCTTTATGAAAACAGAGTTCTCTTGCCTATGACACTAAAGGTCATCCTATTAAATGTTAGAAACCTATGTGCGGTATAACCATGAATTGAATAAATGAATGACTGAATGAGTGACTGAATAAAAAATATATATAATATTTTAAATGCTTATAGCTATGCGTTGAACTAAACTTTGAGAAGTAGCTTGTCTAGTTTTACCTAACTGTATTTAGGTCATCAGGTTCACTGAAACACGTAAAATTTATTCTTTTAGAAAACCATCAAAGATTAATGAACACATCCTGTTTCCAAGACTCCAGAAGTCTTGCAACCATGGCTCACTGATCTTGTGATTGTCTTAGTAAGGTTCCTATTTAAGCTTTGATAACGTTTGAGCACATACTGCTCTCTTATAAGACTTACATATTCTGACATTAACTGTCAACCAATCAAAAATTTTTTGTTCAAAGTTCCTGATGAAATTGTAAGTACAGGTAGTCCCTGACTTACGACAGGGTTCCGTTCTGATGACTTTTCATAGCCTGCTATATGGCAGTGTTTTAACAGTAAATCGTAACATCGAACATTTCTGAGTGAACATCTGAGAATGACAGCATCAGTAAATTACAGGCTGCAACACTGTAAGTGTGTACATATTACTAATGATTAGATGTACAGGAAAAAAAACACAGATTGTCGTAAGTGCAGTTCGTCGTAACTCAAATACGCGGTAAGCTGGGGACCACCTGTACCCTGAAAATATTAATTAATCAGAGCACTGATTCACTCAGTAATGATGTGATGCCCAGTTACAAACTGTCTATTAAACCTGCATGGCAATCTGTTAATGGTGTTCTGAGGCTTTTTTGTTTTTTTTGACACCCTTAAATGGTTCATTTCCACCAAAAATCTTGTGCTGATATTCTTAAGTTAGTGTGCATTCCAGCCTCAGTACTACTCAAAATCTAGATACCCTTGAAGGCAAAGCTATTTTCACAAATTGTCAAAAAGAAAGAAAAAGCTTGTATCTTCCACAAACTTAACCACCATTTAACATTTGCTAAAGTAACTACTGCCTGTGTCATTCATTTTAACAGTGGATACCTGGATAAAATCCATGTACCAGTGACACATGATTTTTGAAGCAAATCACCATCACTAAAATCAGAATGCATCTTTATATTGACGGCATGCCCACGGTTAAACAGGCAGCATTTTTGTAGTTGAACCTAAAATAATGGTTCACCTTCAATTAGTGGCACTCTTAGATGCTATATATATTTTATGCAGCTATATTCATTTCCTAAATAAAATATTCATTGTGATTTATTTGCATCTGGCTAGATGTTGATTAAATCAGATATCCTTAAAGGCAGTTTGCCTCCACCTAGAGAACTCTTTGCCACACAATGGCTTAGACCCAATGCCAGTCTGCACCTCATGATTCAAAAGTCCAGGGAATTTGACTCAAGCATTTACGTTTAGGGATAATGCTCTTTGAGTCGAACAATATGAAGTACCTATCCCCAATCTTGAGGCTCTGATGGTACGGTGGTTAAGAGCTTGGCTGCTAACCAAAAGGTTGGCAGTTCGAATCCACCAGCTGCTCCTTGGAAATTCTATGGGGGCAGTTCTACTCTGTCCTATAGTGCCACTATGAGTCACAATCGACTCAACGGCAACAGGTTGTTTTGGGTTTTATCCCCAATCTAAGGAGCCCTGGTGGTGCAGTGGTTAAAGTGATAGGCCGCTAACAGTTTCAACCCACCAGCTGCTCCACAGGAAAATACATGGCAGTTTGCTTCCATAAAGATTTCGGCCTTGGTATAAAGAAAATGTTCTACATTTTACTTTGGTAAGCAGCATCTGGGGTCTTAAAAGCCTGTGAGTGGCCATCTAAGATACTCTACTGGTCTTACCCCTTTCGGAGCAAGGGAGAATGAAGAAAACGAAAGGTACCAGGGAAAGACTGGTCCAAAGGACTAATGGACCACACCTACCACGGCCTCCACCAGACTGAGTCCAGTACAACTAGATGGTGCCCAGCTACCACCACTGACTGCTCTGACAGGGATCAAAACAGAGAGTCTCGGACAGCGCTGGAGAAAAATGTAGAACAAAATTCTAACTCACAAAAAAAAACCAGACTTACTGGCCTGACAGAGACTGGAGAAACTCCTAGAGTATGGCCCCCAGACACCCTTTTAAGCTCAGTAATGAAGTCACTCCTGAGGTTCACCCTTCAGCCAAAGATTAGACAGGCCCATAAAACAAAATGGGACTAAAGGGGCACACCAGCCCAGGGGCAAGAACTAGAAGGCAGGAGGGGACAGGAAAGCTGGTAATACGGAATCCAAGATCTAGAAGGGAAAGTGTTGACATGTCGTGGGGTTGCTAACTAATGTCATAAAACAGTATGTGAACTATCTGTTGAATGAGAAGCTAGTTTGTTCTGTAAACTTGCATCTAAAGTTCCATTAAAAAAAAAAAGATTTCAGCCTTGGAAACCGTATGGGGCAGTTCTACTCTGTCCTATGGGGTCGCTATGAGTCGGGATCAACTCGATGGCAATGGGTTTGGTTTTGGGTTTTGTTTTTTTAATCCCCAATCTGGGTAAGGAGTCAATCCACAATGTAATTATGGAATACTTACTATAGAAAACGAAGGCCATTATAATCCAGGCAGGGAAAGGAGCCTCATTCAATAACTAAGTTACGTGGCATAGATTGTGGCTAAGTGTCATTTTCTTGTATACAGCCATGAAGCGTCTTGGGAGCTTTCAAATGGGAAAGATTCAGGTAGACTAAAGCATTCCAAAACCATTCACGGAAGTGGCAATTTAAACCAAAACAAAATGTGTACTAAAAAAACAACTACAACAGCAGGCTTATCCCATCTGCCAAGCATATTAAGGAATTTAATAAACTAATTTCCTTAAGAATTGTACAGGGAAAGCATGCAATGATGAAAGACGTGATGTAGGGAAGAATGTCATATGCCTGCGTGACATTTAGGAGCCTGGATGACATAGAGTTTGCCATCAATGTAGACAAAATAAATATATAAATCTTATAATGCAAGATGAGCTCATAATGTGGTGCCCACTTAAATACAAGAAATTTAAATTTCACATATTAAGTAATAAGAGGCAACCATAAGATTATTTTGTCACCACAGAGCAAGGTAAATTGGATGCCATATTTAAATAATAATTCCAATTAAGAATTACAGTTACCAATGCAAGAGGGAGCAAGACTCTAGTTTTGGGTAATGTAAGAATAAGAGAGATCGTATATGTGGGCAATGAACACAAGGAACTGCTGAGATCAGTAGAAGGATATTAGAGACGGCAGATCAAAAAGTTTAACGTGATTTCGTGGTTGTCCGTTATCAGAGTAGAAGAATAGTAAACGAAAATAATTTAAGGGGAAGTAGGAAAAGACAAGGATTTTTGAGCTTCGAGAGAAAAAATTAGTTTCCATTTTCCTATTTTGAGAATAAAGGGACCATTAACACTCCTGCAGAGATTTCTGAAGGCACAAGAAAGGTGGAATTAAGAGCGCAGGTGAGACAAAGAACGTGGAAATAACAATTTGGCAGTCATCAGGATAAAGCAAAAAGCTTAAATCATGGAAGTGGATGAGGCACTGAGGGAGCTGTTATACAGAAGAAGAGCTAAGCACAGAGTGGTCAAGAGAGAGATTTCAGAAGGAGGAGAAAGAGGCTGGGAATCAAAATTCATTCACTCAACAAACATTCATTATAAGCCTATGGAATTGTTTCTTATGGCTGCTGTAACAAATTACCACACATTTAGTGGCATAAAACAACACAAATACATCATCTTACAGTCCTGGAGGTCAGATCAGAAGTGAAAAATGGGTCTCACTGGGCTAAAATGTGTCTCCTGAATTATCTTTTAAAACATTTAAAGCCTTCCCTTATGCAATTCAGCCTTGAATCCACGCACAATTGATTTTTGTTGTATGGTGAAAGACAGGGGTACAATGTCACTTCTCAGCAGCTTTCTCCAGGATTCTGCAGTGCTACTTTTTTCAGAAAAAAACTGTTGTTAAAGCATGTGTTTGTTTCTGTGCTCTCTACTGTTTCACTGCCCTATTTAATTACCTCCACAACAGTACCATTTTGTATTGGTTATGACGGCTTTACAACACGTCGTAAAAGCTGGTAGAGAAAGGTCTCACGATTTATTCTTCTCAAAACGTGTTTTAACTATTACTGGGCCTCTGTACTTCCATATAATATTTAGAATCAGCTTTTGAAGTTTCGAAAAAAAAACAGTGAAATTTTGTTTAGTATTATTTTGAGCATATAACCACATTGAGGGGGATGAGTTTTAAAACAGTTGTCCTATCTGTGAACATGGTATATTATACTATGTAGTTTTTATTTAATGTGTGCCTCTTTTTTAACTTCTGTTTAGATGTCTTACATTATACTTATTTCAAAATATTTGCACCATTGTATGTCAGGTATGTCTGCAGAGCTTTTCTTACATAATGATGTTTCTCCTTTGTCTAGTGTAGATGAGCCAGTTTTACAATTTTGTTTTTACTTTGAGAATCACCTATTGGCATTATCATTGATACCTTAGTAATGCATTAATTTCTAGTTTTATCTTTATTAAAATACTTCAGTCCTATCTAGTCTTTTTAAACTTCTTGCTTTATAAAAGGAGTATGTAAGACTACAAATTTTCTACTGTGCATTGCTTTATCTGTAGCCCAAAGGTTATAATACATGTTTTTCATTTTTATGTATTTCTGGATATTCTGCAATTTTGATTTTTGATTTACTCCTTGCTCAACTAGGTTTTAAAAATATACATATTTATTTCTGATATTCAGATAGAGGGATTTACTTTTTCTCATATTGCTTGTAATTTCTAATTTTATTGGACGGTAATATTTCTACTTCATAAAATTCATTGAAATTTCCCTTTGATCTAAATTACTTATATTTTGTGAATGTTCCAATGTTATTTAAAACATTTACTGCATTTTTACAGTACAAAATTTGAAAGACAAAGATAACTGTGAGACAAAGAATTCAATTTGGCCTTTATCTTTGTATCCTGAAAGATAACCCTTGAAATTTTCTGAGTAATCAAGGTGTCTTTATTATCTAAAACTGACAGATAACACTTGAAAATCTGTGCAAATGAGAAGGGGCTACACTCCACACCCGATCAGCTAACCTCAAGAAGAACTGGGGCCTCATGCTGGAACCCAACTCGGACTTCACCCTATGCGTCTCTTCGTTTGCCTTCTTTCTAGTTTTAATAAATCAGTAGCTGTAAGTATAGTGTATCCATGAACTCTATGAGTCTTTCCAGAGAATTACCGAAACCACAGGGAAAGTGAAATCCAGCAGGGGCAGGTGTCTGCCTATTTGGCAGTCTGTAGGACTGTGTCCTTTTAACTTCTGTGTTCTGACCTAGCTAGGAGTGGCTAAGACCAGAGGGGGCCAGCTGGTCTGAATGAAGGAAATCATGTGCATTTTCAAGCTCGTGGCCAATGCTCATTGACCTGGACCTGGGTGGGTAGGAATGAAGGAGAGAAGAATCTGGCAGATCAGATGTTAGGAGGCTGGGGAACCTCCAAGCTTATAGCCAGTACCCCCTGATCTAACCGTGAGTAGCTGGGATGACAGAGTGCCACTTTGAATGGCTGGTGATAAGGATGGAGAAGTGGGAAGGTGAGGACTAGATCCATTTCCAGGTAGGAACTGGGTTCATGCTGATCATTACCACACAGTTCAGAACGAAGGTGGGATTTGCCCACTGTGCCTCTAGCTTAGTGCAGATATATATTAGATTCACTTTATAAAACATACTATTTATATCTTCTAGAGCAGGGGTTGGTGAAGTTTTTTAGTAAAGGGCCAGACAGTAAATACTTTAGACTTTGTGGGTAATACACAGTCTCTGTTGCAACTATTATATGTTGCCACTGTTTCGTGAAAGGACCCATACACAATACGTTAACAAATGGATTCAGCTGAGTTCTAATAAAATTTTATTTACAAAAATTGGCAGCTGGCTGGATTTGGCTCAAGGGCTGTAGTTTGGTGTCCCCAGTGCTAGAGTCTCAGTTGTTGTCCACTGGATTTGGTCTGACATCAAGGAGGTATATTAAGGTCTACTCTACCTAGTCTGTTTCTGTATTTTCTCTTTGTATCTCTTGCAATTTGTTATAAAACAAAAAGCTTATTTTTATGATAATGTATTTGGTGCACAGATGTTCAAAACCTTTCTCTTTTTCAACCTGTCTTCTTTAGCATTATTTAAATGCATCTTTTCTCATTTGATGTTTTTTGATCTGAATTCAACTTTGAGAAGTAGTTAGATAATTTAACTCTGAATCATTTATATGTTTATTGGCTTGGTAATTTATTATTTTGTATTTCAAACTTGCCAAATTATTTCTTTGGTATATCATTTTGGGAAAATCTCATACAAATTTTTATTAAAAGGGGACTTTAATCCATTTCCATAAATTGATATGAAAGATGTTTGTCTTTATGTTATGTTGTGTACTTACAAATTTTAAATAAAACCTTTTCAGCAAGGTTCTTCATTTGCTCTGTTCACTGTACTTTTCTTCTAAAAATTAAGAAGGCTGTATTTCTGCTCTAGTAGTTATCCTCACAATTATAATCTCATGTAATTTCTCAATCATCTATTTACCTAGATAGTATCCAGTCATTCCTTATTATATAACCAATGATGAAATCAGAATGTTTCTTTTTTCCCATTTGTTAAGCCTCAGTTTTAGTTGCTCTTATATGTTGTTTTTATCTTTTTTTCATAATATATTACTTGATTTCTCAGCTATAAATGAAGTTTCTGGGCTCCCAGTTTTAAAGATGAAAAGATGAATGATTTTCTAATATTCCAAACATAAAGGCCTCAAAAGTGCCCACTTCTAGTTGATCACTTTGGATTTAATTTCCTTGGATACCTTCTGCCAGTATTTGATAACTCACCTGGGGAATTCTTGTTTAGAAATTCTTCCTCTAATAACCATGGGTCTTCTCCTTGCTCCAACTTGATGATGACTTCTGGTTTTGTAAAGTTGTACCCTGTAAAATGGAAATTTTACATTTTCTTCTCATTATGATAAAATCAGTAGTCAAGATATTAAAATAGTGCCATAGTGGTCAAGAGTTTGGCTGCTAACCAAAAGGTCAGCAGTTCAAATCCACCAGGTGCTCCTTGGAAACCCAATGGAGCAGCTCTACTCTGTCCTATAGGGTCGCTATGAGTCGGAATCGACTTGACGGCAATGGGTTTAGATTTTTTTTCAGTATTATACTCCATATGTTCAAGAGCAAAGAGTAAAGCATGCATATAATAAGAATAGAATGGAAGTTTGGGGAAACGTCCCAAATCAAAATTTTAGACCCATCTGAAATGGAAAAAGGGAAAAAAACAAAACAAAACAAAACAAAAACCACTGTATAAGATTAGCAAAAGTTTAGATGCCACAGAATAAGATTAATGAACTTTAAAACACAGGAATACACAATATCAAAAAAGAAACAGAAAATAAAGACTAGGAAATACTAAGAAGCTTTATGGCACAGTGGTTGAGTTCAGGCTGATAGCCAAAAAGCTGGCATTTCGAATGTACCAGCTGCTCCCTGGAAACCCTATGGGGCAGTTCTACTCGGTCCTATAGGGTTGCTATGAGTTGGAATTGATTCAACAGCAATAGGGTAAGGAAATACTAAATAGAGCAGCAGTGACCTGTGGGACAATATCAGAGTCTAACTTATGCAGAATTAGACCTTCCGAACAAGAGAAGAGAGTAGGGAGCACAGAAGAAAACATTTGAAGAAATGATGGCCAAAATGTTGCAACATTGACGAAGTCTATAAACCTAAAGATCTATGTTCAATGAACCCCCAGCAGAGGAAACATAAAAGAAAACTACAAAAAGTACATTATAATCAAACTGCTGAAAACCAGTAATAATAAGAAAATCTTAAGTGGCCAGAAACAAAACAAAACACAGAAAGAGTTATTATGTACAGCGAAACAAAGAAAAATAAAAGCTGAATTCGTGTCAGAAACTATGTAAACCAAAAGACGGTAAAACATCTTTACAGTATTAAAAGTAAAAAAAAAAAAAAAAAATCAACCTAGAATCCTATACCACTCTAATAAAAAAGTTCCATAACAAAATGGAATTGATTTATACAGGAACACGATACCCATCATATTCATAAGCAGTGAGCTTTTTTCCCCTAGGGCTGACTTTGGAACCACATGAGGAACTGTCAGATTCTACAACTCCTGAGCAGACCCTATGAATAGTGCCGTATTTATCAACAAAAAGTTGTTTGGTTTCCAGATGGCAGTTCCAAGGAGAGCCGACAGCTGTTTGGAAGGTTGATGGAGTATGATCAATTGATAAAAAACTCAGACTGAAGGATGTAAGAACAAATCAGCTCAGTAGACTGAACTGCATGGTGTTTTCCTTGCAGTGATGGAAGAATTGAACAACACTAAAAGCCTCGATTGTTTGGGTTTTTATTGACTTTTGAGGGGTGACCAGTGGTCTGGGCATATGGTCAAGAAGATGGGCAATGGTAAACTGCAAAGGCATGTCCATATAGGGAATGGTCCTATGGAAATCCCGATGGGAATTTAAGAAAGGTGGATGGAACTGCCAAGTGGATATCTGGTGCACCTGAGTCCATAAAATGAATGGAAATAGGGTGAGGCTGCAGCAGTGCAGAGATGGGTTGATTTAGACATATTTCTCTTGTACCCTCTGATGCACAAAATGCAAAGTTCTGTCCTCTCTGCCACAAGGAGAGAGAGACTATGGGGCACTTATGGGGAGAGGGAGGCCCCACACACAGGTGACAAGCAGACTACACTGAACTCCATGCTGATAGCCCTGGGAGGGTATAAATGGCTCCAGACAGGAACAGATACTTATTCTGAACTAGGCTTTGCATACCCAGTGGTAGATGTAAATGCTCAAAATACTACAAAAGGACTAGAACACAAGACACTGTACCAATTTGAACTGCTGAGTTACATTTCTTCAGACCAAGGAACATGCTTGCAGCCCATAGTATTCAACAATGGGCCAAGAGATATCATATCAAATGGACATACCATGTTGCTTATCATTATCATCCTCAGAGTAATGGTTTGATATACAATTGGAAAAGACAACTGAAACATCTATCACCCTAGGAAATGGGGAGATAAAGGCATAAAGGGCTGGCTCACACTTCTTCACGTATGAGTGCTCATATTCACATGAGGAGGGAAAGAGAGGGCCCCCAACTGAAAGATTATTCTGCATTTCTGAGGTATCTGGGGAAGAGGGGGGCGGGGAAACATACTGGTACAACTATACGTAGTTTTTCCCTGCCACATCCCAGCGTTCTTTTTTCCCACCTGATGCAGTCATCTGGGGTTCAGGGCTGCAGCTACCAATGCCAGAATCAGTGATAACTCATAAGCAAGAAATTGTGTCTTTAAACTGTTATGTCAGAATTCCTAAGGGCTGAATAGGATAGAGTGTGCCTTCACCCTATCTGGGAACTTTGGGGTTAACAGTGAATGCAACTGTATTATCTAAGGGGGGAGGGAACCTATTAGTTCTATACCCGTGTAACATTACATTCTATAAATCGGAGTGGACTAAGGGTGCTTGGTAGGCTAGCATAGTGCTGGCAATCTGGGCCAACACAGTGGCCAAATCTAACTTTCCTTCCAAAGGTGGAAAAATCTGGTTTTGTGTTTGCTGAGTCTTTTTATTTTTCTAGCTTTTTATTTTGACTTGTAGGATTGTTGGTTTCCTTTGTGGTTACCTTAATATTTACCCCTATTTTTCTAAGTTTATACCAGTCTTTTATTTCTTTATACTTCCTTGACTTCCTCTCCATATGAAAAATCTATGTCTACATTTTGTTAAGTCCCTCTTTTTTGTTTTAATGTTGTCATCTTTTACAAACTGACATCTGTTTCCCTATTTTCAGTGTTTTAGCTTTGATTTACTTTTGTGACTTCCCTATCTGGGTTGATATCTGGTTGCTCTGTCCTGTGTTCCAGTCTTGGGTTGTTATCTGATGTTACTGATTATCTAACCAGAGGACTCCCTTTAGTATTTCCTGTAATTTTGGTTTGGTTTTTGCAAATTCCCCGAACTTCTGTTTATCTGGAAATGCCCTAATTTCACCATCACATTTGAGAGACCGTTTTGCTGGATATATAATTCTTGGCTGGCAGTTTTTTTCCTTCAAGGCTTTATATATTTCATCCCATTGCCTTCTTGCCTGCATGGTTTCTGCTGAGTAGTCCAAGCTTATTCTTATTGACTCTCCTTTGTAGATGACTTTTCGTTTATCCCTAGCCACTCGTAAAATTCTGTTTATCTTTGGTTTTGGCAAGTCTGATTTTAGTATGTCCTGGTGACTTTCCTTTGGGATCTACCTTATGTGGGGTTCGATGAGCATCTTGGATAGATATCTTGTCATCTTTCATGATATCAGGGAAGTTTTATGCCAACAAATCTTCAACAATTCTCTCTGTATTTTTTTGTTATCCCCCACCCCCATTCTGATATTACTATCACTTGCAGGTTATTCCTCTTGATAGAGTCCCACATAATTCTTAGGGTTTCTTCATTTTTTAAATCCTTTTATCTGATTTTTCCTCAAATAAGTTGGTGTCAAGTGCTTTCTTTATCTTCAATCTCACTAATTCTGACTTCCATTGCCTCAATTCTGCTCCTATGACTTTCTATTGAGTTGTCTAATTCTGAAATTTTATCGTTAATCTTCTGGATTTCTGACTGCTGTCTCTCTATGGATTTTTGCAGCCTGTTAAATTTGTCATTATTCTCTTCTCTAATCTTTTTAATTTCCTCTGTTGCGTGTTCTGCGTTTTGCTTAATTTCCTTCCTAATTTCTTAAAGAGTTCTGTATATTAATCTTTTGTATTCTGCATCCGGTAATTCCAAGAAATTTTCCTCCTCTGGAAAATTCCCAGATTCTTTATTCTGGGAGCTTGCTGAAGGCATCGTGGATTGCCTCTTCATGAGATTTGATATTGACTGCTGTCTCTGAGCCATCAGTAAGTTATTATTTTATGTTTGCTTACTGTGTTCTAGCTTGTTTTGTTTTGATATGCCCAAATAGGCTGCTCGTATGAGCTAGTTTGATTATTGGCACCTTTGAAGCTCTAGTGTCCTGTCACCAGGTGGTTAGATCTGTTACTAGGTATGTGAGCTCAGGAGTCCGCCTACTCCTCCTGTATGGATTCAGCTTAGGTGTCCAGGTAGATAGCCACCAAGTGTGTGGTGTAGGGTCTCACAGTGCTAGACAGGCATGAGTGACTCGTGTAGGCACAGGCATCTGGCTGCAGCAGGGTGACACACTCTGAGCAAGGCAGGGGGCTGACGGCCACCCCCAAGTGTCCAGGAGGAAGGCGTGTCCCTGTTCCCTACACTGCGTAGGTGGGTGGGTTTTGTGGCCGGACTATGAGCACCTAATGCTGTTGGCTCTAAGGACTGGGGGGCACCTCTTATTCATAGGCCCTATCGCAGGTGGCTAGGTGGCATGGGTGGAGCCACCAGTCCTCAGGCCCCTGATGTGGGTAGGTGAAAACCCTGCTTAATGGGCAGAGAAGTGTCAAATGTCAAGCACCTGCCACTTCACAGCTGCAACAGTTGAAGTTAGAGTTCTGGCATATACCCTGTTGTACTGTGGTAATGAGGGCCTATGCTGTTGAGATGGGCCCACACAAGTCTATGCAGGGGGAAAGGCACTCAAAGTCTGTGGAGCTCTTATGCCTGTGCCTAGGCAAAGGAGCTGTGCCTACCCTGGGTTCCTGGTTTAGGGGAGCTGGCAGTTTATTTTTTCCCCATTTGTTAATTTGTTCACTCTCCAAGGCAGGGAGAATGGCTCCAGGCATGTGACAGATCCTACTTCCGGCCCAGGGAACTCCAAAGGTGGAAAAATTTAGGTAAAAATCAATGACAAATGGAGAGAAGGAGAACTAGTAGTGGAGGGTAAAGGAATGAATAAATGGGTTATGCAATGAGGGAAATCCAATATTACAATGGTGCCTCAAGAGAGGCCCAGAGCAATAGATACTGTCTCTTTGCTCAATTATGCCAGATGCCCGAAACTATAAAGCTGTATGTTTTGCAAGATAACCTCTGCTTCTGAAACCTGAAAAGGTTGAGTGGAAGCCTGCAAACCTGAGTGGCATCACTCTATGAGACATTTTCGCTATATGATTTGATGATAAACTGAACCAATTATCAGTGACTATGTGGAACACTACAGTCCCTGAGTGGTGCAAATGGTTAATGTACTCATATGTTAACCAAAAGGTTGGAGGTTCAAGTCCATCCAGAAACACCTTGGAAGAAAGGTTTGCTGATTTATTTCTGAAAAATGAACCACTGAAAACCCTATGGAGCACAGTTCTACTCTGACACACGTGAGATCACCACGAGTCAGAACTGACTCAATGTCAACCAGTTTATGTGGAACTCTAGTAATGTACCAGTATGTTCTGACTCTTATTTTTCAGGTTACACCTACTACCACACTGCAATATGATATAACCTTGGCATTACAGATAAGAGTCAACCACTTTATATAAATAAGTCATATGATAATACTGATAGAGAGTTAAATCTTCTCAGGATGTAATATTGATGGAAAATGAGTAGCCTTAGGAAGAACTAGATTTAGCTAACTATTAGACAATTTCTATGCTAAATAGTTCTGGACAAGTTTATCATAAGGTACAAACAGCGGTAGATCAAGGGGGAAAATGAGTAATCAAACTAGCATAAAAATATGAAAATCCATATAGTGGATATATAAGATGCTTTAGTTATTGCTTTACATGCATCCCTAACTCACACTGACGCCTCCAAATGTTGTTGTTGTTAGGTGCTGTCAAGTCAGTTCCAACTCATAGCAATGCCATGTACGACAGAACGAAACACTGCCCGGTCCTGTGCCGTCCTACCAATCGTTGTTATGCTTGAGCCTATTGTTGCAGCCACTGTGTCAATCCATCTCATTGAGGGTCTTCCTCTTGTTTGCTGACCCTCTACTTTACCAAGGACTGGTCCCTCCTGATAACATGTCCAAAGTACGTGAGATGTGGTCTTGCCATCCTTGCTTCTAAGGAGCATTCTGGCTGTACTTCTTCCAAGACAGATTTGTTCGTTCATTTGGAATAAACAAATGTTATGCCAAATTTATACTGATACTATTGTGGTGTCTATTACATAAGTGGTATAATAAATGTAGATGTTCACACAAATATGATTGTTTTGATATAAAACAGCCTAGGCCAAAGGCCAGGGAGTGGCCTGTGCAGTAAAGAATTAATTCAGCAGGCCTGGGTTGTCCAAACCCTGAATATTCCAAAGAAAGGTCACGTCCTTGCCTGGCTCTTGGGATATAATCTCTAAACCCTTGGAATATTTGGTCTGATAAAAGTGTCTTTGTTTACCTGGGGCCTTGGGCCATTCCAGATAGTCTATGCTAACAATGTAATTATGGTGGTGACTCTAGGCCATGTGGTATCAGCTTATTTTTGGAGAGACTGGAGGCTGAGACTAGCTAATGTCAGCCATGCTGATGTTATGTGTCTACATGACTGACTCAGCAAACACAAAACCAAATTTTTCCACCTTTGGAAGGAAAGTTAGATTTGGTCACTGTGTTGGCCCAGACTGCAAGCACTATGCTAGCCTACCAAGCACACTTAGTCCACTCCGATTTATAGAATGTAATGTTACACAGGTATAGAACCAATAGGCTCCCTCTAACCTTAGATAATACAGTTGCATTCACTGTTAACCCCAATGTTTCCAGATAGGGTGAAGGCACACTCTAACCCATTAAGCCCTTAGGAATTCTGACATAACAGTTTAAAGACACAATTTCTTGCTTATGAGTTATCACTGATTCTGGCATTGGTAGCTGCAGCCCTGAACCCCAGATGACTGCATCAGGTGGGAAAAAAGAACGCTGGGATGTGGCAGGGAAAAACTGTATGCATAGTTGTACCAGTATGTTTCCACGCTTCCCTCTTACCCAGATACCTCAGAAATGCAGAAGAATCTTTCAACTGGGGGCTCTCTCTTTCCCTCTTCATGTTGAATATGAGCACTCATTTGTGAAGAGGTATGAACCAGCCCTTTATGCTGCCCTATGAGCCTTTTACCCTTGGTAATTTTATACTGTGACTTTTTGCTATAATAAACCATAACCATGAGTATAACAGCTTTTTTGAGTTCTGTGAATGCTTCTAGCAAAATCATTAAACCTAAGGTGGTCTTGGAGCATCCCTGACACAAACATGTACACTGAAAACTATAAAATATCACAAAGAAAAACAAAATCCTGGAAAAAAAAATGATCCATTATTTTCATGGAACAGAAGACTCAATATTGTTAAGATGTAAATCATTCCCAAACTGAGCTATAGATTTAAGGCACTTGCAACAATATCATCAGGGTTTTTGAAGAAATTTGAGAATTCTAAGATTTATATGGAAATGCAAGGAAAGTATAATCACAAAACAATTTGGAAAATAAAAATAATGTCGGAGAACTTAGCTTTCCTGATTTCAAAATTTATTACAAACCTACACTAATTGAAAGAGTGGTATTAGCATTAAGATAGAATTTCAGATTAATGTAGCAGAATATAGTCCAGAAATAGACCTACACTGTATAGTCAATGTATTTCTGACAAAGTACCAAAGTAGTTGATTGGGGTAAGAATAATCTATGCAGGAAATATTGCTGACATAATTGGAAATCCAGACTCAAAAAATGAACTACAAGTTTTAATTTCACACATATAGGAAAATTACCTACAAACAGATCACAGACCTCATCTAAACCTAATATTATAAAACTTTCTGAATAAAACCTAGGAGAAAATTTTAGTGACCTTGAATTAGGCAAAGAATTCTTAAACAGGACAAAAAAAGCATGCACAACATCATGACTCATTAGGGAAAACGTAAGTTAAAACCCAATAAGCTACAAATAAACATTCACCAGAATGGGAAAAAATAGTTAAGACTTACAATACCCGATGTTGGCCAGAATGTGGAACAATTTTAACTCTTATACATTGTTAATAGGCATGAAAAATTACACAGTCCCTTGGAAACATTTGGCATTTTTTGAAAAGTTACATATACACTTATCGTAAGACCCAGCAAGTCCACCCCTTGGTATTTACACACAAACAATGACAACATATGTTTATAAAAAGACTTGTACTCACACATTCAGTAGCTTTATTCATAATGGTCCCAAACTGGAAACAACCTGAATGTCTATCAAGTGGTAAATGGATAACAGATCGTGGTATATGCATACAAATAAATATCACTCAGGAATAAAAAAAGTAACCTATTCATACATATAACAACATGCATGAATCTCAAAAGCATTATGCTAAGTGAAATAAGTCAGACAATGAAGTGTGTATACTGTATGATTCATTTACATGTAATGATTTAAAAAAAGGCAAAACTACTGTGATAGAAGATCAGTTGATGGAAGTACCACGGGGCAGCTGAAGGACAGGAATGACTACAAATGGCTACAGGGAAACTTTCTGGAGTGATGGAAAATATTCTGTATCGTGATTTTGGTGGTAGAAATCAACTACACATTTTGCAAAGTCAGAGAACTCTTTTAATTGCATCTCAAAAAACGATGATTACAAAACTTACAAAATAAAAACAAAAAACCTAGAAATGCACCCTAGAGGGAGTCACATGGTGAGGTCCGCTCACCCACTGAGACGAGGTGGTTGTAGTTCTCCAGCATCACGTCTCTGTACAAGGTCCTCTGAGCAGGGCCCATGTGCTGCCACTCCTCCTGGGTCAGCTCCACCGCCACATCCTTGAATGACACTGATGCCTGTAACAGCACATCTCTTATCAATACAAAAGGTTCAGGATTAGGTGACATGGAAAATACCTTTGGGAACTAATTCCTATCATGTTTACTGTTTACATGGCCCTAAGTTTGTCTTATACTTTAGTAGTACCCACACAATTAGTACAGATATTATTCTGAAGCCCTAATTAATCTGAATTTACCTATATTATATACATATACTGCCAATTAATCTAATACTGATTGTGGTAAGCAGAATAATGGTCCTTACTGATGTTCATGCCTAACTGTGAATATATTACCTTACATGGCAAAAGGGACTTTACATATGAGATTAGGTTAAGGACCTTAAAATGTGGAGATTATCCTGGATCATCTGGGTAGACCCACTCTAATCATGAGTCCTTAAAACCTGAGAATCTTTCCAAGCTATGGTCAGAGACAGAATAACAATGGAAAATGGGTTAGAGAGTTGGGATGTTATTAGCTGTGAGGATGGAAGAAAGTGGCCATGAGCTATGGAATGTGGGGTGGCCTCTAGAAGCATTGGAAAGGAAACGAAATGATTCCATAGAGCTTCCAGAAAGGACCTCACTTTGAGCACCACCTTGATTTTAGCTTAGTGAGACCCATGTCAGACTTCTGAACTACAGTACTATGTTGTTGTTGTTAGGTGCCATCGAGTCGATTCCGACTCATAGCGACCCGAGGTACAACAGAATGAAACACTGCTCAGTCCTGCGCCATCCTCACAATCGTTGTTATGCTTGAGCCCACTGTTGCAGCCACTGTATCTATTCATCTCGTTGAGGGTCTTCCTCTGTTTCGCTGACCCTCTACTTTACCAAGCATGACGTCCTTCTCCAGGGACTGATCCCTCCTGACAACATGTGTGAAGTATGTAAGACATAGGCTCGCCATCCTTGCTTCTAAGGAGCATTCTGGATGTACTTCTTCCAAGATAGATTTGTTTGTTCTTTTGGCAGTCCATGGTATATTCAATATTCTTTGCCAACACAATTCAAAGACATCAATTCTTCCTCCGTTTTCCTTATTCACTGCCCAGCTTTTGCATGCATATGATGCGACTGAAAATATCATGGCTTGGGTCAAGTGCACCTTAGTCCCCAAGGTGACATCTTTGCTTTTCAACGCCTTAAAGAGATCTTTTGCAGCAGATTTGCCCAATGCAATGCATCTCTTGATTTATTCCATGAGTGTTGATTGTGGATCCAAGTTAAATGAAATCCTTGACAACTTCAGTATTTTCTCCATTTATCATGATGTTGCTTACTGGTACAGTTGTGAGGATTTCTGTTTTCTTTATGTTGAGGTGTAATCCATACTGAAGGCTGTGGTCTTTGATCTTCATCAGCAAGTGCTTTAAGTCCTCTTTGCTTTCAGCAAGCAAGGTTGTGTCATCTGCACATGCAGGTTAATGAGTCTTCCGCCAGTCCTGATGCCGTGTTCTTCATATAATCCAGCTTCTCGGATTATTTGCTCAGCATACAGATTGAATAGGTATGGTGAAAGGACACAACACTGACACACACCTTTCCTGACTTTAAAGCATGTGGTATCTCTTTGTTCTGTCCGAAAAACTGCTTCTTGATCTATGTACAGGTTCCTCATGAACACAATTAAGTGTTTTGGAACTCCTATTCTTCTCAACGTTATCCATAATTTGTTATGATCCACACAGTTGAATGCCTTTGCATAGTCAATAAAACACAGGTATACATCTTTCTGGTATTCTGTGCTTTCACCCAGGATCCATCTGACATCAGCAGTGATATCCCTGGTTCCACGTCTTCTTCTGAATCGGCCTGAATTTCTGGCAGTTCCTTGTTGATATTAATACATTGTTTGATAATTTCTGCATTCGGCTGGATCACCTTTCATGGGAATAAGCATAAATATGGATTTCTTCCAGTTAGTTGGCCAGGTCTTCCAAATTTCTTGGCATAGACGAGTGAACACTTCCAGTGCTGGATCTGTTGAAACATTTCACTTGAAATTCCGTCAATTAAAGACCAGATTTACTGGCCTAAAGGAGACTGGAGAAACCCCGAGAGTATGGCCCCCAGACACCCTTTTAGCTCAGTGGTAAAGTTACCTTCGAGGTTCC
>NW_004444056.1:547890-570476 GCF_000243295.1 Trichechus manatus latirostris | reverse complement strand
AAATAAATAAATAAATAAAAAATAAAAGAAGAAAAAAAAAAAAAAGAAATTCCGTCAATTCCTGGAGCCTTGTTTTTCGCCAACGCCTTCAGTGCAGCTTGGATTTCTTCCTTCAGTACCATCGGTTCCTGATCATATGCTACCTCTTGAAGTGGCTGAATGTCGACCAATTCTTTTTGATATAGTGACTCTGTGTATTCCTTCCATCTTCTTTTGATGCCTCCTGCGTCCTTTAATATTTCCCCCATAGAATCCTTCACTATTGCAACTCGAGGCTTGTATTTTTTCTTCAGTTCTTTCAGCTTTAGAAATGCTGTGCGTGTTCTTCCCTTTTGGTTTTCTATCTCCAGGTCTTTGCACATGTCATTATAATACTTTATCTTCTCGAGCTGCCCTTTGAAATCTTTTGTTCAGTTCTTTCACTTCATCATTTCTTCCTTTTGCTTTAGCTACTCAAAGTTCAAGAGCAAGTTTCAGAGTCTCTTCTGTCATCCATTTTGGTCTTTACTTTCTTTCCTGTCTTTTTAATGACCTCTTGCTTTCTTCATGTATGATGTCCTTGATATCATTCCAAAACTCATCTGGTCTTCATTCATTAGTGTTCAATGCCTCAAATCTATTCTTGAGACGATCTCTAAATTCTGATGGGATATACTCAAGGTCGTACTTTGGCTCTGGCAGACTTCTAATCTTCTTCAGTTTCAACTTGAACTTGCATATGAGCAATTGATGGTCTGTTCCACAGTCAGCCCCTGGACTTGTTCTGACTGATGATACTGAGCTTTTCCATTGTCTCTTTCCACAGATGTAGTCGATTTGATTCCTGTGTATTCCATCTGGTGAGGTCCCAGTGTATAGCTGCCATTTCTGTTGGTGAAAAAAGGTATTTGCAATGAAGAAGCTGTTGGTCTTGCAAAATTCTATCATGTGATCTCCGGCATCATTTCTATCATCAAGGCCATATTTTCCAACTACCAATCCTTCTTCTTTGTTTCTAACTTTTGTACTCTAATCACCAGTACTTATCAACGCATCCTGATTGCATATTTGATCAATTTCAGACTGAAGAAGCTGGTAAAAATCTTCAATTTCTTCCTCTTTAGCCTTAGTGGCTGGTGCATAAACTTGAATAATAGTCGTACTAACTGGTCTTCCTTGTAGGGGTATGGATATTATCCTATCACTGACAGCATTGTACTTCAGGATAGATCTTGAAAGGTTCTTTTTGATGACGAATGCAATGCCATCCTCTTCAAGCTGTCATTCCTGGCATAGTAGACCATATGATTGTCTCATTCAAAATGGCCAATACCAGTCCATTTCAGCTCACTAATGCCTAGGATATCGATCTTCATGCCTTCGATTTCACTTTTGACGACTTCCAACTTTCCTAGATTCATACTTCATACATTCCACGTTCCGATTATTAATGGATGCTTGCAGCTGTTTCTTCTCATTTTGAGTTTGGCCACATCAGCAAATGAAGGTCCCGAAAGCTTGACTCCATCCACGTCATTAAGGTCGACTCTACTTTGAGGAGGCAGCTCTTCCCCAGTCGTCTTTTGAGTGTCTTCCAACCTGGGGGGCTCAACTTCTGGCACTATATCGGACAACACTCTGCTGCTGTCCACAAGGTTTTCACTGGCTAATTCTTTTCAGAAGTAGACTGCCAGGTCCTTCCTTCTAGTCTGTCTTAGTCTGGAAGCGCAGCTGAAACCTGTCCACCATGGGTGACCCTGCTGGTATCTGAATACTGGTGACATAGTTGCCAGCATCACAGCAACACACAAGCCTCCACAGTACGACAAACTGACAGACAGTACTATAATAAATTTGTGTTGTTTTAAGCTTGTGCTCATTATGGCAGCAATTGAAAATGAATACACTGAAAAAGCTTAGTGACTTACTTTTTAAAGATAAAATGATAACTAGGCTTCCTGTAATCTTTTCCAGTATTCAATTGGCTTGTCCTGAGCACTTCCTAAGATATTCACCCCATCACACAGGTTTATTATACATGACCAGACTTACATTTTAGAAGGAATGCTCTAAGAGTGGAGAACGTCTGTAGTAACAAAACAGAAGAAGCCAATTTAAAAGATAATCACCTATACTCAGGAAAAGAAATGGGGATGAAGTATAGAAAATTGACTTGATGGCAACTAACAACAATAACAACACTACAAATGTATGACAAAAGAATATATGGAGGTATGACAGCAGTAGGCAAAGGAAATAGAGAAAACTCTGTAAGATTTAGTGTAGACAGTATCAGGTAAGAAAAAACAGGGGAACATTGTTTACAATCAAATACAAAACATACAAATGGTCAAAAGAACAGAGTTCTAATGAGATCCCAGGAAGTTTTCCAAGCTGAAAGTCAACAAGATTTAGAATCAAAGTACACCTTAGAATCAGGGCTTCGAACCCAGTTAGTTCTGGTTTGAAGCCCTGCTGAGAATTTTCATTTGTAACAAGTTCTAACAATGCTAATGCTGCTGGTTAGGGACTATTTCTGAGAACCCACTAAGAACCCACTAGTACAGCAGTTTTCAAAATTTATTATACATGAGAATCAACTGGGGATTTTGTTAAAATGTAGATTCTGCTTCACTATATCTGGGGTGGAAATGTAAATTCTCAGCAGGGGTTCAAACCTGAAGGAACGTGTTTGAAGCCCTGCTTAGAATGAATGATTACCACAGCAATTAATGGGAGGACCACTAGAGCACCTTTGGGAGGTCATCATTTTGTGTGTATGCAGCAGACAACTGCAGGAAAATAGTGATGAGGTCACTACTAAGGTTGAGGGAAATGTTTCAGGAGCTCTGGATATAGATAAAGCAGCCAAAGAGAAAACAGAGACCTATTCTCATATTTGATGTTTGATGATGCTTCTGTAGAGGACATCATAGTTTAAAACTTAATTTTCTAATTGTTTGTTATTGGGATATAGATATAACATTGATTTTTTTTATACTGTCCTTGTCTGCAACTACTTGCTAACTTCTATTATTAACTCTAATAGATTATCTGTAGATTTTTCTGGATTTTCTTAATATGCAATCATATGGGTCTAAAAAATAAAGAGTTTTATTTCTTCCTTTCCAATCCTTATACCTTTTATTTCTTTTTCTTGCCTTATTTCACTGGGTAAGACTTCCAATACAATGTACAAACTCAGGTAAAAGCCTTCAATATTAAAAAAAAAACTATAAAGTATAATGTTTCCAGTAGGAGTTTTTTTTCTTTTTCATAGGTATCATTTATCAGGTTAAGGAAATTCTTTTCTATTCCTAATATGTTAAGAACTCTTATCATGAATGGATATTGTTATCGATTGAATTGTGTCCCCCCCTAAATATGTGTTGTAAATCCTAACCTCTATAATCGTGGGTGTAATCCCATTTGGGAATCCGTTGTCTTTGTTAATGAGGCAATATTAGTGTAGGGTGTTTCTTAAATCAATCTCTTTTGAGATATAAAAGAGATTGAACAAGAAAGCAAGCCAAGATAGAGGAAGAGAGATGTCAACCCACATGAAGATCATCCAGGAGCAGAAGCTCAAAGAAACAAGGACCTTCCCCCAGAGCTGACAGAGATAGAAAGCCTTTCCCTAGGGCCAGCACCCTGAATTCAGACTTCTAGTCTCCTAAACTGTGAGAAAATAAATTTGTTTGTTAAAGTCACCCATTTGCGGTATTTCTATTATAGCAGCACTAGCTAACCAAGATATTAAGTATTTTCAAATTCATTTTCTACATCTACTCATATGACATAAGGAGCCCTAGTGGCACGAATAGTTAAGTGTCCAACTGCTAAATGAAAGGTTGGTGGTTTGAACCCATCTAGTGGCTCCACAGGAAAAAAAACTAGTAATCTCCCATAAAGATTACAGCCTAGAAAAATTGTGGGGCAGTTCTACTCTGTCACATGGGGTCACTATGAGTCAGAATCGACTCGATAGCACCTAAACAATCATATGACATAAAACTTCTGTCCTTTACTCTGTTAGTGAGATAAGTGACAGGGATTTTTGACTGTTAAATTTGCATTCATGAAATATATGTAATTCGGTCATGATTTGTTATCCTTTTAATATGTTTATTTATTTGGTTTGCCTATCTTGGCTCTGAAATTCATATGAAAAACTAAACGTGTATATTACCAGAAAGTGTTTAAGAAGAACAATGGAAGTTTCTCTACCCTTTGTAAAGTCTCAATAATTAAAACAGGAGAGCCTTGGTACATGATGAGATGGACTATCTCAAGGAATAGAAGAGAAAGTCAGAAACAGGTACAAATAATACTGATTTTCTAGACATAATAAAGATTTATATTCCAATGAGTGGAGAAAGGCTGGACTTTTCAATAAATTTCACAGGGATAATGAGGTAGCCATCTGAGAAAAGAAAGTCAGATGTACACCTCACACTATTCAATGGGATGAAATGCAAGTGGATTAAAGATTTAAATGAAAAAATAAAAATAGACACAAAAACTTATATGTACAAGGGTCATAGCAGCATCATATATAATAGCCAAAAAGTAGAAAAAACTAAACATCTATAGACTAATAGACATATACCATAAATGTAGTATAAATGTAGACACAAACCAATAAAACATGGTATTATCCACGCAATGGAATATCATTCAGCAATGAAAAAAATAAAGAACCGATACATGCTATGACATGGGTGAATCTTGAAAATAATATGCTAAGTGAAGAGTCAGTCACAAAAGACCACATATTATGTAATTCCATTTATAGGTAATGTCCAGAATAGGGAAATTTATAAAGACAGAAAGTAAATTAGTTGTTGCCAGTGGCTGGTGAATTGGGGGGAAATAATGAGTGACTAGTAACAGATATGAAGTTCTTTTCGGGGATGATAAAAATGGTTTACAATTAATTGTGGTGATGGTTGCAAAACTCTGTGAATATTTTAAAAACCAATGAATTACACACTTTAAACGGGTGCCTTTTATGGTATGTCAATTATATCTCAACAAAGCTGTTATAGAAAGTAAAAAATAAATTTCTAGAAGACTTCATGGAAAGATTCTTTTACAAAATTAGAATGGAAAATGTGTACCTTTGACTCAAAATCCAGAAATCATAAAAGAAAAAATTGCTAAATTTGGCAACATAAAGATCAAGTTTCTTTAGGGCAATTCAAACAAACAGACAAAGGAATAAAACCCCCCAGCAGCCCCCAAGTACAAATAACAAATTCGGAGAAAGCTGCAATTCATGTAATAGCTAAACTCTATCACATATAAAGAGGTACTAGATACGAGTTGGAATCGACTTGATAGCAATGGGTTTGGTGTTTTGGTTTTAGATACAATAAGTAAAAGCAAAACAAGAGAAAAAGGTTTGAAGAAATTAACAGTTAACCAAGCAAAAACAACTACAAATATAAAAAAGATCCTCTTCTTCCTCATGACAGAGTCCTGGTGGCGCAGTGGTTAAGAGCTACAGCTGCTAACCAAAAGGTCGGCAGTTCGAATCCACCAGCAGCTCCTTGGAAACCCTATTGGGGCAGTCCTACTCTGACCTATAGGGTCGCTATGAGCCGCAACTGACTCGACGGCAACAGGTTTTTCTTCCACATGATAGAGAAATGTTTATAAAAGAAATGTTTATAAAATGAAATATCATTTTTCCTCACTTTGGCAAAAATCTAAAAGGTGACACCACACAGTATTTGCAAACAGCAGGCAAAGAGACACTTTCATAGTGGTGGCTCTCTTCAAAATACATCCTAACTCTGACCACTTAAAAGTGCTATACCTGTTCACACCCTGAATACCAACATTTGTTCCTAAGCATTACTGAAATGGCCTCCTACTTTGTCACGCTTCTACCACTATCCCACTTGTCTATCACTAAACAGCAGATCATGTCCTTTCCCGTGTCTTTTACGGTATATCAATTATATTTCAATAAAGCTGCCATGAAAAGTAAAAACAAGTAATAAACTTCATTAGTTTATTAAAAATATACATATAGTATATATAGAAGACTCAAAATGGTCAAGATATCAATTCTCTCCAAATTGGTCAGTAGATTCAATGCAATCACAAATCAAAATCCAAGCAGACCTTTTCAAGACAGACAAACTGATTCTAAAATTTATATAGCAAAAGACTAGAATATTCAAAACAATTCGTAAAAAGCAGAACAAAGTTGGACTAACATTACCTGATTTCAAGACTTAATGTAAAGCCACAATAATCAGGACAGTATGACATCAGCAAAAGATAGACACAGATCAATGGAATGGAGTCCAAAACTGGATTCACACATATCTAGTCAAATGATTTCAACAGAAGTGCCAAGGCAATTGTGTAATAAAGAATTGAGCTTGCTCAAAGAGAGGTCTAGCTTTTGTCCCTGGCTGCTGGGAGGTAATTGCTAAATCTTGATCATCCTGTGTTTACGTGGGAGTCTTGGGACACATCGGATAGTCTATGCTAACAATGTGATTTATGGTAGGGGCTTTAGGTCATGCGGTATCAGCTCCACCTCTAGAGGGGCTAGGGATTAAGGTTAGCCTCGCAAGTGGTCAACCATATATATGAGACCAAGCCCCAATAAAAACTCTTGACACCGAGGCTCAGGTGACTGTCCTTGGTTGGCAATACTCCAAGTGTACTGTTATACATCATTGTCGGGAAAGTTAGCTCTGTCCATGACTCTTGGGAGAGGACACTGAAAGCTCATGCTTGGAATTCTCCTGGACCTTGTACCAGATGTCTCTTCCCTCTGCTGATTTTACTCTATAGTCTCACTGTAAGAAACTGTAACCATGAGTCTAACAGTTTTCAGTGAGTTCTATGAATCTTTCCTGTGAATTATCAAACCTCAGGGTAGTCTTAGAGGACCCGTGAACTTACAATTGGTGTCAGAAGCTAGGGTAGTCTTGGGTACCTTGGAACTTGAAATTGGTATCAGAAATGAGGGTGGTCTTGGGGACCCCTGAACTTGCAGTTTGTGTCAGAGGTGAGGGTGGTCTTGGGGACTCCCATACTTTCCAGCAATTCAAAGGAGAAAGTATATAGTCTTCTCAACAAATGGTGCTGGAAATATTAGACATACATAAGCAAAGGAAAAAAAAAAAAAACAAACCTAATCTTTAACCCTTCCTTTCACCAAAGACAAAAATTAACTCAAAATGATCACAGACCTAAACGTAAGACCTGTAACTATAAAACTTGCATGAAAAAACATAGGAAAAATCTTTGTTGAATTAAAGATTTTTTTGAAAGGAAAAAAAAAAAACCAGCATAACTCATAGAAGAAAAAAATGTTAACTGAAAAATTAATAAATTAAAAACTTCCACTCTTTGCAAAAGGATCCCTGGCAGCGCCGTGGTTAAGTGCTTCGCTGCTAACTGAAAGGCTGTCAGTTCAAACCCACCAGCACTCTGTGGGAGAAAGGTGTGGCAGTCTGCTGCCACAAAGATTTACAGCCTTGGAAACTCTATGGGGCTGTTCTACTCTGTCAACATGGGGTTGCTATGAGTCGAAAATGACTTGGTGGCACCTAACAACTCTTTGCATGACATTGTAAAGAATATGAAAAATCAAGCCACAAACTGGGAGAAAATGCAGGTAGTCCCCAAATTAAAACTGGGTTTTGTTTCGAGGACTCTGTCATAAATTGGTTCTGACATAAGCTAAATACCTTTTTTTTTAAGTTTTCATTGCTATTGCCTTTTATTATCAGTATCTTCATAAATCCAATCTTTATTTGTCTTTCGGGGTTTGGAAACATTACACATAAACTTACAGATATATTTTCATACATACATACATTAAAAAACACACAAATCACAAAAATTTACTCCAACAATGAAGAAGAGTTGGACAGCACTGGCATTTTGTCACCTGCAGTAATAACTCCACTTGTGGAAGTTTCTGGATCGTCTGGATTATCCCTGGTAATGCGGATAGCATTTCCAGTCAGAAAATCAGTGAGAGTTATCTGTGTGGTCCTTTTCTTTTTTCCTTCATATATTTCACGGTAAAATCTTACTGCTTCCCAAACCTGCCTATCGACTTTAGCAAAGCGATCAGTGGTTAGGTCCACGTTTTCAAGCAACTGAAGCCCCTGATTTAGTTTAGAAAAAACTTCAGTTAATCCTTTCACTGTAAATCATAACACTGAACATTTGCGGGCGAACATTTGAGAATGAGAACATCAGAAAATTATGTGCTGCAACACTGTATACAGTACATATTACTAACTGTAAAATGTACAAAAAACAGTTTTAAGGGTGCTTGCAAAAATATGTTTGATAACTGAGTTTTAGTTAAGGGTGATGGAAAGAATTAGAAACAGACAGTGGTGATGGTTACACAAGATGATGAACAATGTCACTGATTTATACAGGTAAGAAATGTTGAAGTGTTATATATATTTTTACTACTATAAAAATATATCTGAAAACGAACTGTATCAAGAATATATAACTCTTCAAACTCAGTAATAACAAAACAATTAAAAAACGAATGGGGAAAAAAGTAAAAAAGGCAATTTACTAATTAAGAAATACAGATGACAAGCAAAAAGATACTCATCACTGGATATTAGGAAAATGCAAATTAAAACTAAAATAAAATACCACTACCCATACCCACTGCCATTGAGTTGATTCAGATTCAGTGGCCCTACAGACAGAGAACTGCCCCAGAGGGTTTCCAAAGCAATAATCTTTACGGAAACAGACTGCCACATCTTTTTCCTGTGGAGCCGCTGGTGGGTTCAAACCACTGACCTTTAGGTTAGCAGCTGAGCGCTTAACCACAGCACCACCAGGGCTCCTGTAAAATACCACTATACATTTAGTATACAGAGTCCCTGGGTGGCACAAATAGCTAAGCACTGGGCTACTAACCAAAAGGCTGAAGGTTTGAAACCACCCAGAGGCACCCCAGAAGAAAGGCCTGGCAATCTGCTTCTGAAAGGTCATAGCCATGAAAACCCTATACAGCACTGTTCTACTCTGACACACATAGGATCATCATGAGTAGCACTTGATGGCAGCTGGTTCTGGGTCTGATTCTACATACCTAGTATAATAGCTCAAAAAACAAACAAAAAACCCCTGGCAATACTGCTTGCTATCAAAGATGTGGAATGACTGAAATACAAAATGGTGGAATATAAAACGGTGTGAAGCAAAAAACAAAAAAACAAAACACCAAACCCACTGCTGTCGAGTTGATTCCAGCTCGTATCAACCCCACAGTACAGAGCAGAACTGCCACATAGGGCTTCCAAGCCTGTAATCTTTGCAGAAGCAGACTGACACATCTTTCTCTCCTGTGGAATAGCTGGTGGGTTTGAACCACTGACCTTTGGGTTAGCAGCTGAGTGATTACCTACTGCACCACCAAAGCTCCTTAAAAAGAGTGAACTACTATATGAAAATTATGCTTTAATAAACAACAACAAAACCCTGTATCAGATACCTGTTAAAGAGATGATAAAGGTGATTTATGGCCTTGGGACCAGGTGCAATATAGATTTTGTAGCCAGTCTTCTATATAAAAATTGTATCTAACCATCACCTCAGGTAAAGCAGGGATTGAGAGTGGGGCACAAGTGAACCTAAGAGGCAAGGATTATAGGTGCCCTGTGTCACATGCCCAGCCCCCATGCCAGTATCTCCCCTCAAGTACCTGCTGTGTCTATGCATTCTGCTCCAGGTCTTCTCTGATGCCACCTCAGATGCTTACCATGCTCAAAGAAACTATTACTGATTAATGTAATAGCATGTGCAGGGGATTGAAGGCACCCAGAGCAGCCCTCAACCAAGAACAGAGGCCAGTGGATAATGCCCCACCCCCTCTCACAGGTGGGCTCCTCTGAAGGGCATTTGTTACGGCTTCTCAGAGGGTTCCTTCAGGACCAGGTTTCTTCCTCTCCCTGTTCCATTCTTTCCTATACCCCAAATCCTCTTCCCTCTGAGTGCTTCCGAACATTAACCACCTGCACATAGGTCACGGTCTCAAGGTCTTGGGAATCCATGCCATGTTACCTTCCAAACTGACTGGATCAACATTCCATTTCAGTAGAAGCCAGACTCCTTGCAATGTCCTTCAATACCCCATATGACCTGCCCCTTTTATTTGTTCTGTTACTCTCCTCTTATTTATTCTGCCCCGGCCAAACTGGCCTGCTTGCAATTCTTAGAACACCTCTAGCACCCCACCCCTTGTCTCAGGGAATTTGCAGGTTACTTACTGTTCTCTGGAGCCCTGGTAGCGCAGTGGTTTAGAGGTATGGTTGCTAATCAAAAGGTCGGCAGTTCAAATCCAACAGGGGCTCTTTGGAAACCCTATGAGGCAGTTCTACTCTGTCCTACAGGATCACTATCAGTCAGAATCGACTCAATGGCAGTGGGTTTGGTTTTGGTTTTTACTCTTTCTAGATATCTCTGTTGCTTGCTCTCTCATTTTCTTTAATGTTTTCTCAAACATTTTCCTCTTTGGAAAGCCTACCTGACCACTTTATTTAAAATTAAAATCTGTCCTTCCTAACCCTCTCCATGCTATTATGCAGCTTTATTTTTTTAAAAAATGCATTTAACCTCTGACCAGCTAATCCCACTTCTAGCACTTAACCTATAGTTTTCTCACTCTCTCATATTTATATATAAATATAAAATTATATATAAACTTAATCATTATAAACAATTTCAGAGTCTTTCCTAAGAAGATGATGAAAAAATATAGTACTTTCACATGATGAAATACTATGCAGCTGCAAAAAACAATGAGAAAGTTCACTAAGTCCCTATGGAAAAGTGTCCAGTATATATGGTTATGTGGAAAAAAACAAAACAAGATAAGAAACAGGTGTAGATGAAATACAAACTGTCTGCTAGGAATGGGGAGGAAATTAGAATAAATGTATCCACATTTGCTCGCCTTTTCATAACTAAACAATAGAAAGATATACAAGAAACTTACAATGAAAGTGGTTCTCTAGAGGAGGCAGAGGACTTTGTGATAGATGGGGAAAAGGATGGCAGTAGGATTTAGGAACGTACACCTTTCTAGGTTTTATGGAAGTATGAATAATTATTCAGAACAAAAAAGAGTGACAGCTGGGTGTGCAGAGGTGAAGGACACCAAAATGGTGACGTGTGTCCCATCTAATGTCAGTAGTTACAGTGCACTGCCAGCAGAAACTGCCAGAACCATACACGAACTCGGAACTCCTAGGTTTCGGATTAGACTAACTGGAATATAGCTTGTCCTTTTTTGATCAGCAGACTCTATGTTCAAATAACATTTCAAAACTGGTAATTAAGAAAAAATAGACATCAATGACAAACCTACGACCACTAATAAAGTGATTTACTATTAAAATCTTCACACAAAGTTCCCACAAACCCCACATTTACAAGTGAGTTTCACGGAACATACAAGTAACAGACAATTTTCTTATGTAGATTATTAGAAAAAACAAAAGAATGTGAAAATGTCCCAATTCCTTTTATGAGGCTATAACCATGATACCACCACTAGACAAGCACATGAGAAGAGAAAATCATGGGCTAAACTAACTTCTGCTACAGAAATAAAAATCCTAAAAATAGTATTTGCAAAAACACTCCAGCAACATATGCAAAAAGTAACTCACCACGCTCGGTAGTAAATAAGGTCCCTACAAGAATTCAACAATACATTAACATTAGAAAATCCATTATTCTATTCACAATATTCACAGATTAAAGGACACACAACATATTTTAATTCCAACACATACTGGAAAAGTACTCAATACACATCCATGACTACACTGAAATCTAAACAAACTGTAACTGGAGAGAAGCTACTTGTCTGACAAAGATTATCTACCAAAACCCAAAAGCAAACATCAGAATTAATAGGAAAATGATATACTTTCTTTCGAGATTAGCTTGTATTTATTTATATTTTTTCTTTTCCATTTAATTCATGGACCCTAATAAACCTTGTAAACGCATTACAACACAAATTGGGGAAGGAATAAAGACCTCACCTGAGATTTATTCATTTTCTGTGGCTCCTGGGAGAGTGTAGAGAATTGTGAAGGTTCAACTGTGGGGACAGAGAAGGACTGGGGTCACGAGATCTGGCCAGCCTTAAAGCAACTAAATTCACCTTCCAAAATCTCGGCAGCTGGGGAGCAGCCTCCCTATGGGAACATGGCCCTTTAGCCTTGGAAAAGGCATAGAAAGGACCACGTTGAGTTGGCAGCGCCTGTCCACGTACAACTGTGAAATGATCATGGGGACTTGCAAGTTTTACATTGTTGAATATAAACTCTTTCTATTGATTTAGCAATAATTTATGTATTCTTACAACTGATTAACAGAAACAACTATGAAAACAGAGGACTGCTAAGTTTAAATTACATCAAAGGATAAAGAAATAAGCTACACCTTTACTCAGTATTCAGTAGAAGTCAATCCACATCTAAGAGTAAAATCAAATCTAAACAAACTTACTTTTATTAAAATTGAAATAGTAGAAAATATACTCAGGCTGCATCATTTATGTTTTCTTAGCAACGGTTTATTCCTTCAGTTACAAGGAGTTCACAGAAAGCCCAGTAAAAGAGATGGTGGTGCTTTAAGGCAATGATTTTTAATTGTTTTAACCAAATTATGGTTTCTCAAAAGGCCCTTTTGATAACGGGCTTCTAGTGACTGACCTGTGAGAGAGTGAACTGCACTGTGTTGTCCTACGGGCTCTGTTACAAACTGGGTGGTCCTGGACAATTCACTGACGTTCTCAGGTTCCATTTCTTTAAACCTTTCAGAAGAGTCAGAAGTCAGTAACCACGGACACCCTTCATGACCCATCATTCTAGGGTCTGTGAGGTCAGGGTAATATCACCAGTGTCACATGTGGTGAAGGACACGTGTGAGAGCTACAAAAGATCTGTAAAGACGTACTGGAGAATGAAGGGCTTGGGAGTTGTTTAGAGATAGGTGAGGACAATTTCCTCACCTCTGGCTGGTTCTCCCTCACTCCCATACCGTGCATGCCCTGACACTCTCCAATGAAGTAGCCTTTCCTGGTTAGCCATCTGGACCATCCCAGTTCACCTCACTCTTCTCAAACCTTTACTCAAACCATCCCAGTTCACCTCACTCTTCTCAAATCTAACTCAAACCATTCCAGCTCACCTCACCTCACTCTTCTCAAACTTTACTCAAACCCTCTACTGTCACACAGCCTGTGGTGGCTCCTGGAAATGGCTCCATCACCAAATCTGGCACACTCTGGGCAAAGGGAACAAGAACTGCTTCTGGCTGTGCAAATCAGGACCTGCTCCTTTCTGGGCTCTTCTGCCTCGGTTCAGAAGCTCTGGTGGGAGGTCAAAGGTCAGAGGGGTGTTCTCTTGCAGGTAAGATTCCTGTTCTCAGAGGCTCCCTCCTTCCTACCTCACAAGAGGCTGTTACAAGGGAGCTGAGATTTGGGTCTAGGAATCAAATTCATTTTAGGAATATCAGATAAAACACAAACAGCCTACAAGCATAGGAGGGGCATGGAACTTCAGTGTGATTCAAGGAAGCTGAAGAGACACTAAATATCTCAGAATACATTTGCCACTTGGTGAGATTCCATCCACATTCACTTTAAATTTTATCCCTTAGGATTTGGGGATAAGACAGTCTGCTTAGGGCTGTGACCGCTGGTTTTAAGGCAGGTGCAATACTACAAAGGATCTGACATTGGAAGTAAAGCACATCTGTCTTTGAATACAAGCTCCATCACTGGCTAGCTTGAGCCTTGAGAGTATCATTTCACTATCCTGATCTCGGTTTTTAAAATAATGCATTATTAAAAAAAAAAAATTCAGGTGATTATGTCGATCTCACAGGATGGTTGTGAGATTTTCTAAGTCACTCAACAAAAGGAACAAAGTGTCTTCTAATAGTAATCACTTGCTCTTATTGATGACACCTGGATACATGCTTTATACATGACATCTAACTCTCAGAACGCCACGTTAACAGTCATTAATACCTCATTTTCAGATAAGAAACCTGGCTCCAGTTTACTTATATAGTCCCTGACTACAGGTGATAGAGATGGAATTTACCTGGGTCCTTCCAGTTCCAGAGCCCCGCGCTTTCTGGCAAGTTCAAGGTCCACGATATCAATGCACACTCCCCCCCTCCAGCCGTCGGCATGGGTTTTTCCCCGCTCGGGCCGCAGGGTGGGCCGGAGACACGGTCTCCGCACACCCGGACCGCACTGAGCATCTCCTGACGAGCACTCAGTCTATCTGCGCCTCGGGCGCCCAGGGGCCTTGGGTCTCTCCAACGGCCTTCTACGGCGCTGGGGGTCCGTCCTGGCGGTTCCCGGGGCTTCCCGCTCCCGCCCCCTTGGGCAAAAGCAAACTCATCCTGGGTGGTCTCCAAGACGCGTGGATCCCGTGTCCCTCTGCGCTCTCACCCCAAGTCTGCAGCATCTACTCCCGCGTAGAGACTAAAGCTCGGCGACGCCCTCTCACCGCACAGCCGAGAGACGCTAACGGCGGCAGGCGGTGCTACGGTTGCACATGCGCAGTAGGATCTGAGAGCCCTGTCTCGGCATTCTGCGCAGGCAGCCCGCGCGATTCAAAACATTTCCCATAAACCTCCGCGCCCGGGCTTGTGGTGACTTTCGCAGTTTCTGGACTGTTGAAGATACCTGTGAAATTTGCATGTGGTCTGTGTAGTAGAAATAGTAAGAAAAATTACAGTTCCTCTTGTTAATCACGAAAACGATATTGGAATTATGTAGGAAAATGTACTTATTTTTAAATGGCACGCTTACTGAAATAATTTAGGATTGTAAGAATATAGCTGTAATTTTTCAGTTAAGTAGGGTTTAACCTCACTTAAACCTTACCTGAGCATCTTCATGTCTTATTACCAAATTAAGAACCAAACCAAAGGAAAGGCATTGCAGGTGAGTCTCCTCCGACTCATAACGACCCTATAGGACAGAGTAAAACTACCCCATAGGTTTGCAAGGCCGTAATCTTTACCGAGGGAGCTCTGGTGGCGCAGTGGTTAAAAGCTGGGCTGCTAACCCAACGGTCGGCGGTTTTGAATCCACCATTCGCTGCTTGGAAACCCTGTGGGGGAGTTCTACTCTGTGCCATAGGGTCGCTATGAGTTGGAACCAAATGGAAGGCAATGGGTAATCTTTATAGAAGCAAACTGCCACATCTTTCTCTGGAACCGGCTGGTGGGTTCGAACCTCTGACCTGTCGCTTAGCAGCCCAGCGCTTTAACCGCTGTGCCACCAGGGGTCTAAATTAAGGACCCGTGGGCGTAAAAGTGAAGACACTTCTTTTTACTAAATTACATATATTGAACATGTTTTTTTGGTTAATATTTCACAACGTCCATCATTTTTTGTAATAGATAAAAAATTAAATCCAATTAACACTAGGGGAAAAAAGGAGTGGAATAACCAATAAATTAGTGCAATTTTACGAACACAGCGCAAAACTTTACTCCTCAGCTCTGTTCCTCGCAAACGCTCTCCCTCGCCCCGCCTGGGACCCCGAACCCTGGCCCGCGCAGCGCCCCCAGAGCCCGCACTGAGGGTACTGAGGGGGGCGAGCGGGCCGTCGCCAGACTCCCACCGCCTCCTCCGAGTGGTAGACGTCGGGGGCTGTGATGGGGGCTCTCGGGGGCCGCGGCAGTGCAGAGATCTCCCTTAGGCCGCGATGGGGCCGTGGTAGGGGGGTCCTGGACCCGGGGACGGGGGGCGTGTTAGCGGAGGGGGGCTTCCAGGGTCCGTGGTCGTGGAGGCCGGCTCCCAGGGACCGTGGTAGGGGATGCTCGGGAATCCCTGGGGGGCAGGGGGTCTTGTTCTCCCCGCAGCTCTTGGGCCCTGCCGCTGCGTCTCCCTCCTGCCTCCTACGTCTGGTTCCCCCGGGTCTAGACAAGTCCTCCAGCTTCGCGCGCCGGAGCTGAGGCGTATTCTCGCCTCGCTCGATGCTTGGAGTCTGATGAGTCCCTTGCAGTCCTGGTTCTGCGGGCGACAGTGCGGCCACCTCTGGCCGCCGTGAACGGAGTCTCGGTCCACCCTGGCTGGAAACCGAATCTTCCATGTTGGTCAGTATTCCCAGTTGGACTGAATTTTCCGAAGTCTTTGCAAAAATGAAGGCGCTCTGGTGGCGCAGTGGTTACGCGCTCGGCCACTAACCCAAAGGTCAGCGGTTTGAACTCACCAGGGGCTCCTCGGGAGAAAAGTGTGGCAGTCTGCTTTCGTAAAGAGTACAGTCTTGGAAACTCTATGGGGCAGTTCTACTCTGCCCTATACCGTCGATATGAGTCGAAATGGACTCAAAGGCAATGGGTTTTGCAAAAATGGACCCTTGGCATCATGTGAGCTTCCTTTGGGAAAGAAAAAGGAAACCAAACAAAAGCGTATTTTCCATAAACAGGTTGATGGGTTTGAAATACTCTTCTTTTTGATTAAATGCATTTTTCTAAATGAAACCCCTTGAGTCTTTAATGCGAAAGCTAAAAGTGACAGGATATAATAAACTGTCAACCCAACCACATTCACTCATTTTGTTCAAACAGAACGCTCTATTTGCAGCTTGGTTTTTTTTCATCCCCCTTAAATTCTGTGCTGAACAAGGCTGTTAAATAAACCTTGTTATTCCTTAAACACTTGATAGTGTTTTTCCTGTTTATTTTATGTAAATGCACTTAAGCATTTATTTTTAAATTGTAAGCACATGCTCAATTGATAAAAATTCCCAAATGTGTTGGTGTTCAGCCCTAGACTTTATTCAGTGCAGACACAAGCAAACATACATTTTTCAAAAAGCATATGACTGCTTCTTCACTTGCTTTTACACTTAGCATTGTTTTGTGGTCCAGGTGTCTGGTGGTGCTATGTGGAGGTATCTCGTTCTTTTTCTTAGCTGCACATTATTCCATTGCAGGGGTATATCATTTAAATCAACCCTTTTCTGATGGATATTTAATTTCTTTCCAACTTTCATTGTCATAAATAATGTGCAGTGAATATCTTTGTCCATACATCTTTGCATAGTTGTGTGATTATTTCTGTGGCACGAGTGCCAAAATAATAACAATTTTTCAGTTAAAATGTGAACCCTAAAAATTTGAAAGATGTTAAACAGCTTTCAAAACAGATGTACTAATTTATGCTGTTTCCCCACAGCCCGTTTTGTTAGCTGCCTTCCAGTTGGCCCCGACTTGCGGGGACCCAACTCATGGGGACCTCATGCACAAGGGAACAAAATGCTGCCTTGTTCTGATGCTTGCAGGTCGTGCACCATCCCCGTGATCTGTTACCAATGGGAACCCATACCCCTTACAACACTGAGTATTATTATAAAGGATAAGTGAATTGACTATTCATGTCATTTATTCATATTTTCATTGGGTTTGTATCATTTTTCTCTTTGATGTGTAAGACGTTTTATAAATTAGCCTTTCTTTATATGAGAGCCCTGGTGGTGCAGTAGTTAAGAGCTCAGCTGCTAACCAAAAGGTCAGCAGTTCAATTCCACCAGCTGCTCCTTGGAAACCCTGTGGGGCAGTTCTACTCTGTCCTTGAGGTTCACTGTCAGTTGGAATCGACTATATGGCAATGGGTTTGGTTTTGGGTCTTCCTCATATGTGTTGCAATGGTCCCTACAGTGTATTGTTAGCATGTCTTTGGAAAGCAATAAAAAGACAAATTATAAAAAGGACCCAAGCAGAAATTCTGGAGCTGAAAAGTACACGCACATAAACATTCATCTAATATTTATTAAGCTCCATTAAAGACCAGGGAGCCCTGGTGGCCTACTGGTTAAGAGCTGCAGCTGCTAACCAAAAAGTCAGTAGTTCGAATCCACCAGCCGTTTCTTGGAAACCCTATGGGGCAGTTCTACTCAGTCCTATAGGGTCACTATGAGCCAAAATTGATGCAATGGGTTTGGTTTTTATTAAGGACCAGGTATTGTGCTAAAGGCAGGAGGTGCGGAAATACCAAGGTAAAGCTACCAGAGCTGCCTTAGTTAATTGCCACAATAGGGGTAAGTACAAGGTGCTACTGAAGACAGTGCAGTAAGCAATTACTTTTAACTGATGAGATATTAATGAGACATTTGCTTTGTGCCTTAAGAGATGAGTAGAATTTTGTTAGTCCAGAGACCAGAGATGTATTCAAGGCCGTGAAACTGAATGGTGAAAATACATGAACTTGAACAATTCATTATAAAAGGAACATGTGCTCATTTAAAAAATTCAAACAATACAAACGTGTTTTAAGTCATCACTCTTCAGTCCTGTACCTCAGAATGTGATTCTAACATTTTTCATTTCACACATATAGAATATATATGTGTTTGATTACTAAAGTTTTTGTTTTTAGAAAAATGGGATCATACTATGCATATTTTCTGCAACCTGATTTTTGGTTCACATCATAGGCTGCTTCCTATGTCACTACATCCAAATTGATGAATCTATAAGCCATATTCTGGTATAACAGGAAGCTCATGAAATAATTACTCTTTTTGACAGAACAATGAAAAGAAATTGAATTGATGATTCTATTGTTCTGTATGGTTTATGCGGAGTCCCTGGGTAGTGCAGTGCACTTGACTGCTGAACAGAAAGGCTGGAGGTTCAAGTCTACCAGAGGTGCCTCAGAAGAAAGGCCTGGTATTACTTCTGAAAAAGCAGCTATTGAAAACCCTATGGAACACAGTTCTACTCTGACATACATGGGGTTGCCATGAGTTGGAGTTGACTTGATGGCAACTGTTTTTCATGGTTTCTACACACAGGCATGTGCGAAAAGAAACCACACATGTTTTCTACCCAGGACATGGAACAGAATGTGTCAGGCCTACCAAAGGAAACAATTTCTTTGCTTCTTTCATTCTAAGGTTTTTGTAAACTTCTCTGTTAGCCTTATGTAGATTTTATGAGCATCCCAGTCAGATTGCAGGAAAGAGAAGAGTTTTGAGTTTAATAAAAACAAATAAGGAAAAACTAACATCAACCTAACAGGGTCAGCTAACTCAACCATCACTACACAATGAGATGGTATAATCTGAATATTGATGAAACAAATAGATTTAATCTTGCATTTCCCCAATTTGTTGATATTTCCCTCAATAGTACAATTACCTGATAGTAGAATGATGGCCCAATTACTTTCAGATGTTAGTTTCTTTGAGAGGAAAAAAGAACATGTACAGATTATTGAAAACTATTTGTGTTGTAGTTCTCACCTCACGCCGCCCCAAATGGAACTCTTGTACTGTATTCTAGTGACACCTAGCGGCTTCTAGAATATTGGAATAATAGCAAAAGTTTGTGCATGAAAGAAATAGATTTCTGCTATAAGTGTCAATGCAGACAATTCTATTACAAAGTAAGAATTCTCCAAACTTTTACCCTCCTCCAATGTATTAAGTGCAACCATATAAAATGCCAATATTCAATCATTTTTTTTGGCTAGAAAAAATGGTGATTTCATATGGTTCCATGTAATATAAGAGATTAAAGCTATTAAAGTTAAGCTATTTAATAGACACTTCTATTTTTATACATTCCAGTTAAGGAAGTCTTTTCAAAGTGGAACTTTGTAGAGAAAACAAACCAAAAACCTGCGGTCTAAATCTCGATGTGCACCTTTATATTAAAAAATGCATGTACATGTACACTTTTATATTCAAAGTAGCCAATGTTGCATGCCAGAGTTCACATGGAAATTCCAGGATGTTAGTCCCTGACAGACAATATCTGGATATGGCTGTATGTTTTCATTAATAGTGTACCAAAGTCAGAAAAGAATTTCCCCTCTTAAGAGGTATTTGAATTTTCCTATAATAAACAGGTAGGATTGTATAACTACTATTACTACTACTAAAAATAATAGGAAAAATAGACAGGTAATTTCTGGCATTTGAGTTATCAACCATTATTACTCAGCAATTGAGGGTAGTAGCTAGATTCCAAAAACAAAAAAACAAAACAAAACCCGTTGCCGTCGAGTTGATTCCGACCCAGAGCAACCCTATAGGACAGAGTAGAACTGCCCCATAGGGTTTCCAAGAAGTGGCTGGTAGATTCGAACTGCCGACCTTTTGGTTAGCAGTTGCGGCTCGTAACCACTGCGAAGAGGTCTCCAACAGCTAGCTAGAACCAACTGAAAAATATTTAGCAATTTTGCTAAATATACTGTCACATTAAGCAATTTTGCAAGCTGACAACCATTGGTAGCTTGAAATCAGATATTTCCAAGATCGAAATAGGAAAACAATACAAATCAGGGAGTTTCTGAACGTGCCCATGTTTGGGAGAGACATGTTAGATATGGTAATCATCGCGACAAAAAGAGATTCAATTGTATTAACCAGAGCAACTCATTTGAAGCCATCAGTTACTCCCGCTGAGGTGTGATCTGCAGGCTTTCCTCTGAACACCTCACTAAGATTGATGGTGCTGCTGGATGTGGCGGAAGGCAGGAGACAGAACTGCGGGTAGCCTAAGGCCTGGAGGGGGCAGGGCTCACTGCACGGAGGGGAGGAGTCAGTACTTAGGCTATCAATGTGTAAAGACAAAGAAGGAAAAGGAGATTCAAGACTCTGACAAAGATAAACTTGATTTACTTGGAAATTTTGACCATTGTCAGCCCTGTGAGTTTGTAGCCCTAGAAAAATAACCAGCAATCATAATCATTAGACATACAAACAAAGGAAACGATTTTGGTCCAGCCAGTTTTGGAACAGATTATGACAATTTGAGGCTCACGCCGGCCGTTTGCAATTAAGCCACTAGGTGTCAGGAGAGCACTGTGCTGTGTTACAGCCAAGCTCTGCTATTTAAATTCAGCCTGGGCTAGTACATTTTATTTTTAAATACTTACTAGCAAGTTTTTAGGAGCCCTGGTGGCGCAGTGGTTAAGCGCTCTAAGCTAGCTCTAGCGTATTATATTTCGCTTTTAACCAAGTGTCTCCTCTATGACATATTCTGATCTAAGGATGATGATGATTTGGGGGACAGCTTGGCCCGTTCTTCACGAACCTTTTGGAGTGAATCCTCTCTCCCGTATCAGACCGCATGCACTGTCTCTGTGACCCATCACCTGGAACCTGATGGACACCTGCAGACACCGGATGCAAGTCAGTTCAAAACAGAGTCATAATTAGTCACCACTGTGCTAGTGGAGTTCCTGGATGGTGCAAGCGGTTAACTGCTTGGCTGTTAACCAAAAGGTTGGCAGTTCAAGTCCAGTCAAAGGTGCCTTGGAAGAAAGGCCTGGCAATCTACTTCCAAAAAGTCAACCATTGAAAACCCTATGGAGCACATTTCTACTCGGACACACATGGGCTCCTCATGAGTTGGGATCAAGTCAACGGCAACTGGTTAATGCTAATTGAAGAAAAATAGAAAGGGCATAGCTCAAAAGATGGGTGGAATTTTATGCTTGTTAGGTGCTGTCCGGTCGGTTCTGACTCATAGCGACCTCATGTACAATGGAACAAAACACTGCCTGCCCAGTCCAGCACCATCCTCATGATCATTGCTATGCTTAAGCCCATTGTTGCAGCCACTGTGTCAATCCATCTCGTTAAGGGTCTTCCTCTTTTTCGATGACCCTCTGCTTTACCAAGCATGATGTCCTTCTTCAGGGACTGATCCCTTCTGATAACATGTCCAAAGTACATGAGACGAAGACTCGCCATCCTTGCTTCTAAGGAGCATTCTGGCTGTACTAGAAAAAAATAAGAATATTTTCATGTTTCTTATGACAGATTGACAGGGATATAAAAGCAAATGTTGTGTAGAATGTCTAGTTAGCCAAGAGGACTGGCAAAAACTTATTTTGTGATATGAAATCAGGAGAAGGAATACACTAGATGGTGCTGTTTGCTTGTATTGTACAACTCACAGTGGATGACTTGTGGAATTCCAGTGTACAGTTAGGGAGCTGGGAAAGAGGAAATGAAAAACAGAATTTCCTAAATTTTTTGAAAATCTGAAAAGGGCCCAGGGAGAGCCATTTCCTTTATTCTGTTCATTATTCTTATTTTGCAAAATAGTATGATATGGTCAGACATCTTCACTCGTGCTAGTATGCTTTCTATCCCTGAGACACGAACTTTTCACTATATATGGACCTGTCACCTCCTCCAGGACAGATGACCTTTTGCTCACAATTAGCTCGGATCTCTCTTGGAAACTACCATCAGCCCAGAGCAGTAGAGCTGATCACGCCCAGGGTGAGTGAGGTTGTGTGGAAAACCTCTGTCAGTGCTCACATGTCTGAGTGATACTTTCGTCACCTCAAAGTTAAAAATTAGAAGCAGACAATCTGTGGCATATTGACAAGACAAGGACTTTGAGAAGGAGACAAGAACCACCAAACTCTTACCTGGCAGCTCTTGCCATGCCTTGGTTGACTTTTTTTTTTTTTTTTTTTTTTATTGTTGTAGTTAAATGAAGTTTACATTTCAAGTTAGTCTCCCATACAAAATTTTTATACATACATTGTTATGTGACCCTAATTGCTCACCCCATTCGGC
>NW_004444056.1:532076-543841 GCF_000243295.1 Trichechus manatus latirostris | reverse complement strand
AAGTTGCTGCATTTTATAGAATTTCCTTTCTAATTTCTAGAAGAGTTCTATATATTAATCTTTTGTATTCTGCCTCTAGTAATTCCAAGAAATTCTCTTCCTCCAGAGAATTTCTTGATTCTTTATTTTGGGAGCTTGCTGAAGCCATCATGGACTGCCTCTTTATGTGATTTGATATTGACTGTTGTCTCTGAGCCATCGATTATTTATTATAATTTTATTTTATATTTGTTTAGTGAGTCCTAGCTTCTTGTTTTGTTATGTTTTGATATGCCCCAATAGGCTGCTCGCGTGCACTAGTTTGATTATTGGCACCTTTAAAGCTCTAACATCCTGTCACCAGGTGGTTAGTTCTGTAACTGAGTTAGTTCTGTAACAGAAGTCGGTTAAATTTTCCTATATGGGTTCAGCTCAGGTGTCCAGGCCGTCGGTCACCAAGTGTGTGGTGCAGGCTCCCACCTACAGTCTTAGAGAGGCATGGGTGATTGGTACAGGCACTGGTATCTGGCTGTGGTAGGGGGTCACACGCTGAGCCAGGCAAGGGGCTGATGGCTTCCCCTGAGAATCTGAAAGGAAAGCATGTCCCTATTCCCTAGGGAGAGTAGGTAGGTGAGTTTTGCAGCTGGACTATGAGCACCCCACTCTGTTGGCTGTAAAGACTCGAGGGCACCACTTTTTCTTGGACTCGTATAGCAGGTGACTAGGTGGTGTAGGTGACTCTACCAGTCCTCAAGCCCCTGATGTGGATCGGTAAAGGTGCCTGCTTAAGGGGCAGGGCTGTGTCAAGGGTCACAAATCTGCCACTTCACAGCTGAAACAGTTGAAGTTAAACTTTGGATGTTTACCCTGTTGTACTGTGGTATTAAGGGCTAATGCTGTTGAGATGGGTCCCCACAAGTCTATACAGAAGTGTAAGGCCCTCAGAGTCTGCAGACCCCTTATGCCTGTGCCTAGCAAAGGAGCTGTGCTGACCCTGAGTTTCTGGCTTAGGGGAGCTGGTAGCTTATTTGTTCCCTCTCTAAGGCCAGGAGAATGGGTCAGGGCACCTTTTGGGATCTACTTCCGGCCTAGCCGACTCCCGGTGCAGAGGGGGGAGGGAGGAGGTAAAAGGGAGCGAGGTTTTTCCCAAGTGGGCCTTTTTATTTTTTAATCCCTGCAAAAGGCTGCACGCATGTACTTATCTTTAGCCACTTGGAAGCTGCTTTTCACTGGTTCGGAGTGTCTAAGCAGAATATCTGCTGCTGAATCTCTCTCGATGTGGAAACTGCCTCTTGAGCGCATGCGCAGCTGTTTGCCTGCTTCACTGTGGACCTGGAGCAGCTGAAGAGCTGCAGTCCCACCACTGCCTCTCTGGCGCTCCTCGCTTCTTCTGAATCATCTCCCTCTCCCCCCGCCACTCAGTCCTATTCCTCAACTTTGCCTTGTTCCGGGCTCCTAGATATTCATATATAATCAAATCATTTGTTTTTCCAGGTCTTTGTTGTAAGAGGGATATAGGAAGCTGTCTGACTACTCCACTATCTTGGCCCCACCTCCCTTGGTTGACTTTCAATTTGCCTGCTTCTTCTCCACCTCCCTTTCCCTTTCCCTTTCCACCACCTCTGCTTTTCCTCAAACCTGGAATGACTCCCAGTGGCAGTTTTCAGAACTCGGGAAGTTGGCAACTTGAGGCTCATTTATTTTCTACTAATTTTAATTTTTTGATTTATGTCTGTCAGTGGAGGTTTAAGTGTTGCTATGATGCTGAACAGGTTTCAGCGGAGCTTCCAGATTAAAATGAACTAGGAAGAAGGACCTGGCAATCTGCTTCCAAAAATCAGCCAATGGAAACTCTATGGATCACAACAGTATGATCTGCAACTGATCGTGAGGATAGCGCAAGATTGGTCATCATTTTGTTTCATTATGCATGAGGTCATCATGAGTTAGGGCTAACTTGATGGCAGCTAACAAAAAACAACACTTTTAATTTAGATTTTGAAGGATCAGTGGTCCAGGCAAGACATTATAGTAGTTCATCAAAGAGCAACTGTTTTTATTTGCCTTTTTTGGTGACATTTAAAACATTTCACATACACATGTTATTATTATGTATGGCTATTAGTCAATTTACCCATCGAATAAGTGAGTTGATTTCTTTAGTAATTACTTTTGAATGAGAAATATTTTTCTGCCTTTTCTATCAAGGCATTTATGCTGAAGCCATTAGTAGTGTACCACATTAATTTAACAAGAAAATTATTTTTCTAGGGCATTGGCTACCTGTCATGGATTGATTTGTGTCCCCCAAAACTATGTGTCAACTTGGCCAGGCCATGATTCCCAGTATTGTGTGATTATCCACCATTTTGTCATCTGATGTGATTGTCCTATGTGTTATAAATCCTACCTCTATGATGTTAATGAGGCAGGACTCAATCTACAAGATTAGGTTGTGTCTTAAGTCAATCTCTTTTGAGATATAAAAGAGAGAAGCGAACAGAGAGATGGGGGGACTTCATACTACCAAGAAAATAGTGCCAGGAGAAGAGTGTGTCCTTTGGACCTGGGGTCCTGGCACTGAGAAGCTCCTAGTCCAAGGGATGATTGATGACAAAGATCTTTCTCCAGAGCCAACAGAGAGAGAAGGCCTTCCCCTGAACTCGGACTTCTAGCCTCCTAGACTGTGAAAGAATAAATTTCTTTTTGTTAAAGCCATCCACTTGTGGTATTTCTGTTATAGCAGCACTAGATAACTAAGACACTGCCCAAAGTTTAAAATCTGAGTGAATAGGTTGCCCATTAGCAGATCTTCAAAGATCAATTTTGTGGAAGTTATTCACTGTACACGTCTAGATGCACTGTTTTATTTTTTAATTTTAAAAATAATTTTATTTATTTTATTGCCATTGTTGAGAATATACACAGCAAAACATGCCAATTCAAGTTTCTACATGTACAATTTAGTGACATTGATTACATTCCTCAAGTTGTGCAACCATTCTCACCCTCCTTTTCTGAGTTGTTCATCCTGCATTAACATAAACTTATTGCCCTCTAAGGTTCCTATCTAATCTTTCCAGTTGCTGTTGTCAATTAGATCCCACATAGATAGTTCTTAAAAGAGCATAATTCTCAAGGCAAATCTTTTTTACTAGTTAAGCTTAACTATTGTTTGATTTTGAGAAGACTTCAGGGGATATTTTTGGCTTAAGTTTTAAAGATTATCTCAGGGCAATAATTTCATCCACCCTCCATGGCTCCAGGACATCTGGAGTCATGAGAATTTGAAATTTCTGTTCTATATTTTCCCTCTTTTGATCAAGATTCTTCTATGGACTCTTACATCAAAATATTCACTAATGGTAGCCGGGCATCATCCAGTTCTTCTGGTCTCATGGCAAAGGAGGCAGTTGTTCACTGAAGCAATTAGCTACACATTACATTTCTTCCTCTTATTCCTGACTCTCTCCTCTGTTGCTCCAGGTGAATAGAGACCAATTGTTGTGCATTAGATGGTCACTTGCAAGCTTTTAAGACCCTAGGCACTACAAAACGAACTAGGAGGTAAAACAGAGACACTAAACACATTATTAAGCCAGTTAACTGGGATGTACCATGAAATAATGACCTTAAATCTCCAAACCAATGAACCAAATCCCAGGAGGTGTTTGGTTGTACATAAGCAGCCTCAGCAACAATTCTTTTTTTTTTGGTCATTGTTGTAAATATATCTATCACACTACTTTTGCCAGTTCAACTTTTTACAGGTGTACAACATATCAACAGCAATTGCAGTAATTAGCTGTGCAACCCTACCCTTAATCAATGCAATTTTTCCATCACCGTTAACCACCACCCCCCTTATTCTCCTCCCTCCTGCTGCTGGTAAACACTAATAAATTTTGATCTCTATACATGTGTCTTTTCTTCTCTTTTTATGTAAGTGAGGTCATACAATATTTGTCCTTTTGTGATTAGCTTATTTCACTCATCATAATGTAGCATCCTTACTGTGACATGTATCAAGACTTAATTTCTCCTACTGGCTGAGTAGTATTCCATTGTATGTATATACCAGATTTTGTTTATCTATTCAACTGTTGATGGGCATTTAGGTTGTTTCCACCTTTTGCCTATTGTGACTAGTGCTGCAATGAACATTGATGTACAAGTTTCTTTAGATGCAGTGTTTTAAATTGTAGCAAGCACAAAATTTGTTTGGATTTTGCCCATAGCGTATATATATATAGATAGATAGATAGATAGATATCTTTAGCGGCTTTGCACCTACCAGGTGAATATGTGGGGAGAGGACAAAGAGAATGTGCCTTGCCCATAATATGTTAGTTTAATTGTTCACAGCATTTGTGAATGATGAGGAATGAAAAGGGAAGGAATGGCGAAGTGTGGGTATGGTGTGATTGTGAATTTTATGTGTCAACTTGGCTAGGCTATGATTCCCAGTGGTTTGTCCAGACACTGGACAGGTTGCTGTTCCATAATGTAATGTAGTGTAATGTAATGTAATGTAAGTAATGTAATGTAATGTAATCACTTTCCATGATGTGATCATCCAATCAGTTGAAAGGGGAGTTTTCTTGGGGTACGGTATGCCTCCAGAATATAAATGGATGTTCTGGCAGAGCTACCTCTTGCTCTCTGTCTTGACCCTGCTCTCTTCTCGTCTCCTAACCTATGGATCTTGGGTCATAAGCTTGCAGAATTCTCTGGCATTTTGCCTGATCTGCAGATTTTGGATTTCTTGTCTCTGCAATCTTGTGAGCCAGCAGAGGTCTCCAGCCTGTTGCCTGACCTACAAATTTAGGACATGACAGCCCCCACAGTTGCATGAGTCACTTCCTTGAAGTAAATCTGTCTCTGTGTGTGTGTGTATATATATATATATAATATATATATATTATACATATATTATATGTATATATACACATACATCTCACTGGTTTTGCTCCTCTAGAGAACCCAAACTAAGATAGATGGGAAACTACGGAGCTAGTCATGATGATGTGTGCACTTAAATAGTGAACCTATGTGGTGATGGAGTTCATTGGCTTTGTTGCAAGATTGGAATCATGTATAAAGGGGACCCAATGTCCCTAGATTAACTCAGCTCCCTCATGACATGTTTTCATAGTGCCTGCACATTGCCATCATACAGATTGTTATTATACATTATTAGTGTTATTATTTGATTATTCTCTTTCTCTCCCACCAGACTGTAAGCTCCATGAGAACAAGGGTGAGTCTGTTTCACTCACCACTTTATCCCCAGCACTCAACCCAGTGCCTGGCACAGAGTAGATGCTCACTGCACTTGAAATAAAATGCAGATCCCTTACTCTGGCTCACACAGTTGCACATAACTGGTCTCCGCTTCCTCTAACCTCACCACAGTCCTTCGAAATAACCCCAGAGAAAGTGGATTGGGAGAGGAGAGTTGGGGAATGTCTTAGTTATCTAATGCTGCTGTAACAGAAATACGCAAGTGGGTGGCTTTAGTGAACAGTGATTTATTTCCTCACAGTTTAGGAGGCTAGAAGTCTGAATTCAGTGTGCTAGTTCTACGGAAAGGCTCTCTCTGTCTGCTCAGGGGGAAAATCCTTTCAGCTTCTCTTCCTTGGTTCCTTGGCGATCTCCACATGGCATCAATCTTTCTCTATTTGTGCTTCCTTACTTGTGTGCCTACTCAGCTCCTTCTATATTTCAAAAGTGATTAAGTCTAAGACACGCCCTACACTGATAATGACCTCATTAACGTAACAAATGGGATTACATTCACAGGTATAATGTTGAGTTGATTTTGACTCATAGTGACCCTATAGGACAGAGTAGAACTGCCTCATAGGGTTTCCAAGGAGCAGCAGCTGGTGAATTTGAACTGCTGACCTTTTGGTTAACAGCCAAATCTTAACCACTGTGCCACCAGGTCTCCTTTCATAGGTATAGTGGTTAGGATTTACAACACATATTTTTGGAGACACAATTCAATCCATAACAGGAAGCTTTCCTACACAGCAGAAAGCAAGTGTCAGCAAAGGCAGTACCTACTCACTCTTTTATCAGATGTTTACTGAGAACTTTCAATGTGCCAGGTACTGGGGAGGCAATGGTGCTATAAACAGACATGATCCTTGTCACAGGGTCCATGCTCTTCTGGCAACTTACAGTCTAGTGAGGGAGATAGACCTTGGTGAAAGAGCCTGAACATGAGGTCAGCAGGTCATCACTGTAAAGCTTACAAGACCATCTAACAGTGGAAACAAGGCTGGAGCAGAGGAGTCCAGGAAGGCTTCCCATAGGAAGTAACATGTCTGCTGACAGTTGAAGGGACCCAGAGGAGGACCTGTGCAAAGGCCCTCTGTTGAAAGGAGGTAGATCTTCTTCAAGATCTGCACAAAGATGAGATATATGGAACTCTAGAAACAGGGAGCTTGGTGCCAGGTGAAGTGCAAAGGTCAGTAGAGGCCATGTCAGGCAGGCCCTTAGATGTTAAGGGTTGAAGTATTTATTCTTAAAGAATGAGTGATTTTGAAGTAAAGCAAAGGTTGACATGATAGGTATATCATATCAGTTATCCATTTTTGCATAACAAATTACCCCCAAACTTAACAGCCTAAAGGGATCAGGAATCTGGGCAAGCTTAGCTGGGTCCTCTGCCTCTGAGTCTTCCAAAAGGCTACAATCAGCTGGGGCTGCCGACATCTCAAAGCTCAGTTAGGGGAGGAGCCATGGCCAAGCTCACTCACATTGGCAGGTCAAACTCCTCACTGGCCATTGGCTGGAGACATAAGTTCATTGTCATGTGGACCTCTCCATGGGGCTACTTGCCAGAGTGAGGCAGAGAGAGAGAGAGATCATAATCTTTTTGTAACCTAATCCCAGAAATTACATCTCATCACTTTTCCCTTATTCTATTCACAGAAGTGAGTTACTAGATCCAGCCCATGCTCAAGGCGAGGGGCCTACACAAAGGTGTGAACACCAGGAGGTGGGAATCACTGGGAGCCATTTTAGAGGCTACCTACCATGGTGTGGAGCATGGATTGGAGGGTTCAGAGTGAAAGCAGAGAAAAATTCAGGGGTTACTGCAGGAGTCCAGGCAAAAGATGACGGTAGATTGTAGCTTGGATTAGGGAGGTAGTAGTGGTGGTGGAAAGAAGTGAACATATTGGTAAGATGCTTAGGAGGTGACATTGACAGGTAATCAATTAGAGATGAGTTCAATATGGGTGGTGAGGAAGGGAGAAAGGTCATGGAGAATTCCTAGGTGTCTGCCTTGTGTGCAGGATAGGTAGTGGTACCATTCATGGAGACAATGACCATAAGAAGGACGAGGTTAAGGGAGAGGGGTCAGGGGTACCATCTTGGATGGGTCAACACAGAAACTCTGCATGTGGAATCCAAGACTCTGGGTCACCCTAGTGGAGATGCTGGGTATGCAAGTCTAAGTCGTAATCTCAGAGGTAAAGTCCAGGTTTGGGATATGTGGTGAAATGAGTTCCTTTATGTGGCCTTTTGCTTTGGTTCTTTGAAAAAACAGCTTGGGAGATTATTCCCCCTAAGCTCTGAGGAGTTGTTTCCTTTGTCCTAGTTCTTCGAAGAAACTATTTGGGGGACCTCCCATGTTGCTTTCTCCCCAGATGGTTGTTACTTTTGCCCAGGAAGAAACTGTTGTCTGCTGGTAGAAAATGTTACTTTTGTACAAGACCTGAGCTGATTGACATCTCGTGGGCTGTGATTCTCCCAAAATGATTGGCTAGGCCACAATCTTGCAAGGGATCGATCAATTTACTATTCAAATAGCGGCTTGAAAATCCACCCAATAGTATTGAGTGACTTGCAGTCCACCTAGGGGATTGGTCAGTTGGTGGTCCTACTGGGAGGACCACACCTTGAAATTGACAAGGAGTTTGCTTATATAAGAGGCCAGCACCACAGAGGTGTTTAGAGAGAAGAGCGGCATGGAAGGAACCTCAAGACTAAAAAGAGCCTGGAGCAGAGCAGTCTGGACTCTGAGCTCCTGAAAGGGGAACCTCCTAAAGAGAGCTGTAGTACTGGTCAAGGGCTGTAATACTGAAGATGGTAAGGAGGCCGGAAGGGGCCTGGCAGCAGACAGCTGGCGGTGAGAGGTCCAGAAGGGAGCCTGGTGGCAGAGAGCCCTGCTAGCAGAGAGGCCTGCACAGCTGAGACGGGGCCGCTTACATGGCCAAGAGCAGCTGAGAGAGCAGTCCTGTACTGAAGAATGGAGGGATGTGCTGTCTACTTCAAGGGAGCCTTCCAGACCTTAACTGCGTGCTTCCTGATCCTGATCCTGAGTTGTAGCCTGTTACTTCCAAGTTGATCCTGATCCCTAGTTGTAGCCTGATACTTCCTTAATTAACCACTTAATTTTGTGAGTTCTGTGAGACATTGCAGTGAATCGCCAAGTCCAACGGGGAAGGGAAGAGTGCTGACAGGAGAGGGAGTGGCTGGTATCAGAGATGGACTGGCACAGCAGCTTGGAGAAGTTGGCAATCTGGGATATATTTGACCTGTACCTCACAGGAACCAGCTTTGTGCTTGCTGATTCTTATTTATGAAATTATTCATTTAGGATATAAACATGGATCATTAGCATGAACTTGGTCGGGAAGAAAGCGCAGAGTGATGAGAGGAGGATCCAGGGCTGAGTCTTGGCAAATTCCATACTTCATGACAGGGTAGAGAAGGAGGCTCCTAAAAGAAGGGAGATGAGGCAGGGCCAAACCAGAGAGGCAACAGGGAAAAGAAGAGAGGAGATATTTCAGAGGCCCAGGGGGGACCTCACATGTTGCTTTCTTCCCAGATGGTTGTTACTTTTGCCCAGGAAGAAACTGGTGTCTGCTGGTAGAAAATGTTACTTTTGTACAAAACCTGAGTTGATTGACATCTCATAGGCTGTGATTCTCCCAAAATGATTGGCTAGGCCACAATCTTGCAAGGGATTGATCAATTTACTATTCAAATAGTGGCTTGAAAATCCACCCAATGTTGAAGAAGGAGGGAGTGACTGACAGTGTCAGAGGCTGCTGGGAGATTAGGTAGGTGAGGGTCACCGGAGGTCACTAGAGACCATCGCTTATCAGCAAACACTCATTGAGCACTTGCTAAGCACCACACACTATGCCAGGCCCTGAGAGTACAAAGGTAGATAAGTCTCAGTCAGTTAATTCCTTCCTGGACCTCTCACTCTAAGGGCTTTGTGGGGACAGAAAAAAATGACATACCATCTGAAATCCTTGAATCTCACTGTTGAAGCTGCCATATCAAATGTTATCAGTTACTTAAAATCTGGTTTTCTCTGAGGGCCCAGTGAGTAGCTGAGTGGCAGCGATGGTTCCTGCACAGAGGCCCCTGGCTGGCTGTGTAAGGCTGGTAGCTTCTTAAAAGACATGCCAGGACCCCAGTCTATCCCGGGAGATTCTAGGTCAATAGTCAAAGGGACTAGTCAACTGATTTTTGAAAGTCCCCTGCCTAATCTGATGTCCAGGAAGGATGGAGAGGCCTTCAGAGGCATGGGTTGAATTCTGATTCCTCCACCAGTCAGTGCTCTCACATGTGCAGGCCAATTTTGCTGAGCGGCCTTTTCTCTCCTTGTGAAATGGGGATAATAACAGCTGCCCCACTAGGTTATTGTGAGGATTGAATGGGACCCTGTTTCTGAAAGTACCTGGGAGAATGGCTCCCAAAAATGGCAAAACCTAGTGTGGTTTAGAATAGAGATTCTCAAGCACTGATGTGCATATGAGTCATCTGGAAATGTTACAGTGAGATTCTCGTTCAATTGGTCTGTTTTGGGGGCCTATGAATCTGCATTTCTACACACTCCCATGTGATCTGGATGCTACTGGTGTGGGGACCACAGGCCCTTTAAGTAGTAAGGGTTGAGGAAAGACTTGTGTAGGTTTCTGACAGGCCTTAATAGATGCTGGCATATGATAATATCACTACAAAATTGTTTTCCTATTTGATAAATGGTACCTTCTGCAATACAGTCCCTAGGTGGCACAAATAGTTAAGTGCTCAACTACTAGTTGAAAGGTTGGTGGTTCGAACCCACCCAGAGGTGCCTTGGAAGACAAGCCTGGCGATCTACTTCCAAAAGGTCACAGCTTTGAAAACTCTCTGGAGCAGTTCTACTAACTAATGTTAAAAAATAAAATCTTGTAGGAGGCAGAGCCAACGTGGTGCTATAGAGAGAAGAACCATGCCGTCCCTCCACAGCAAAGACCTGAAAAACTAAGTAAAACAGAGACAAACATGAGTCCTGGAACCCTAACCATCAAATGAAGAGATAAAGAACTCAACAAACCACCGGATGGAATAAGAAACTGACAGAGAACAGAGAGCCAGGAGAGTTACGAGCGGAGGTCCCCTATCAGCTAACGCAGCACGGATCCCCCAGCTTGAACTCCTGTCAGAGATCAGCGGACAGGGAGTACAGGAAAGCAGGTTCACGGAGCTTCCAGCAGAAGACACAGCACCCAGTAACCAGCGATATATGCTTTCCCACCCATCACCTTGCCTCCCCCTGCTTGGCCTTGGCACTTCCCATCTGGCCGAGGCTTCCTGGAGGGCTGATTCACAGCTTCCAGCTACCAACCTTTTTTGGTTAGCAGCTGAGCACATTTGCACCACCTAAGGACTCCAGCATTTAATGATTATACATAGAAAAGCACAATAATTTACCTCTTTGCGTAATACTCACTCAGTGCCCTGAGAGAAATTTGATTCCCAACAAAATGCCATACTTTGCAGCCTGAGGGTTTCTTGGAATAATTTCAGCAGTAAAGAGTTTGTTAAATGAGCCCTTCAAAATACATTGCAGTGAATACTCTTAAGAGTATGCAAAATGGTTTAAATTTTTTTAAGTGCTGAAAATAAGTAAGTACCTGGTGTGTAAGAATTTCCTCTCCAAAAATCCCTAGTGTTTCTCTACAAACCCCTGGTGGTTTTTTAAGGGCACCAATTTTCCCTGAGAAGCAAAAAAAGTTAAAGGGTAGAAATAACTACCTGAACAGACGGAGCTGTCCTGTGTCTATGGGGAGACTGTTATCCCCAACACATCCGTGGTCTTGAAGACTTTTACACATACGGTGTGTCCTCATGTTAAGCCCCTATGCTGAAAATACATACCCAAAGGGAAAAACGAACAGGTACAGATGGTAAAATGCACAAGTCAGTGAAAACTATTTTTAAAAAAATTTATTGAGGTAAAATATATAACAAAAAATTTACCCTTTAAACCATTTTCAAGTGTACAATTCAGTGACATTGATTACATTCACTGTGTTGTGCAAGCATCACCACTATCCACTCAAAAATGTTTTTTAATCACTCCAAACAAAAACTCAGCACCCTTCCAGCAGTAAGTCTTCATTTCCTCCTCCCTCCAGCCCCTGGTAATCACTAATAAGCTTTTGTCTCTATGCATTTGCCTATTCTAGATATTTCGTATCGGTGGGATCATAGAATATTTGTCCTTTTGTGTCTGACTTATTTCACTCAGTATAATGTTTTCAGTCATAGCATGTATCAGGACTTCATTTCTCTTTAAGGCTGCGTAATATTCCATTGCATGGTTATACCACATTTTGTTTATCCGTTCATCTGTTGATGGACACTTGTTTGGAAGCTTTTTTTTTTTTTTTGATGTACTTCAGGTGAAGGCTTACAGAACAAATAGTTTCTCATGAAACAGTAGTACACATCTTGTTTTATGACATTGGTTAACAACCCCACAACAT
>NW_004444056.1:526165-527433 GCF_000243295.1 Trichechus manatus latirostris | reverse complement strand
TCTGTGGGCACAATACTTTTCGCCTCCTCCAATTGGCAGTGTCAGTCACTCAGATATGGTACGGCAGAGCAGGTCTAGTTGAAGAGGAGTTACTGGGATGAGTTGTTTGTGGCACTTACTACAGCCACCAGAGCAGGTCAGTAATCAGTGCAGGGCAGGTTCCATGCCTGTGCTGCTTGGTGGTGTGATGTGAAGCACACAGTGCAGGTAGGCAGGATGCAGCTGGGAGATTGTTATGTGTGGAGCTAAGATGGATATGGGAGAGAGGAGAGAGGAACAGGGGCCAAAAACATAGAAACAAACAAAAAAGAATCCTAGGGGAGCTTGCTGTTGGAGTGGAGAGATGAGAGACTATGAAATGGAGAAAAAAAGAAAGGGGAAGAGTAAGAAAAGAAAAGAAAAAATGAATAAATAAAAATCAGAATGGTTAAAGAACCGCAAAGTTCCCAGGGATCCCACCAGTGCAGCTATGAGGTCTGGGGAAGTCGCTCTCAGGTGTTGCAGTACAGCCTGGCCAGAAGGCGTAGAGGTATACAATGCCAGGTATTCAGGGAACAGAAAGAGAAGGAAGATATAGAGAGGCGAGAAACTGAGTAGTGAAGAAAGACAAAAAGGGAAAAAGACGGAAAAGAAAACAAAACAAATTAAAAAAAGAAAAAAAGAACAAGAAAGGCCCCGAAAAAAACAGAAAAAGAAAAAAAAACAACAAAAAGGAAATGCCCTCAGGGATCCCTCTGCACGTCTGTGGAAGCTGAGGGAGAAATCTCCTTGCCACGCAGCATCGCCTGGCCAGAAAGGGCAGCCAACTCAAGAAAAGGAAAAGAAAACAAACTAACAATTCAAAACAAACAAACAAAAAAAGCCCCAGGATCCCACCAGTGCGGCAGCCCAGACCTGGAAGCAGCTCCACACTCGAACGGAGCTCCACAGCCCCTCAGGAAAGAAGCAAAGATGGCGCACAGAGCCAGGTATTTGAGCGAAAGGAGGGGGAGGTGGTGAGAGGTAAGGAAGAAATCAAAAGAAGCAGATAAAAAAGCAATACTAGCAGCCAACAAATGGCACACAGAGAGCCAGCTAGTGCGGGCTGGTGTTTCTCGGACAAGAGATTGTGTCCATGGGAAGCAGGGGGGGCTGAGTGTGAGAGAAGAAGGGTAGGGAGTGGGAAAGTGTATATCACAAATTACCGGAGCTCTGCAGCCCCTCAGGAAGAAGCAAAGATGGCGCACGGAGCCAGGTATTTGAGCGAAAGGAGGGGGAGGTGGTGAGAG
>NW_004444056.1:490841-525779 GCF_000243295.1 Trichechus manatus latirostris | reverse complement strand
AGTTTTCTCACTCCATTTGGTGCTTGGCTGAGTTCTTTATCTCTTCATTTGATGTTTTAGGGTTACAGGATTGTTGTATTCTCTGTTCGGCTTAGTTTTTCAGATCTTTGCTGTGGAGGGACGGCGTGGTGCTTCTGCCTAGAGCGCCATTTTGCCGGAACATCTGGAAGCTATTTTTAAGCTGACAGACTTCAGGTTCAACCATAAATAACACCATACAAAAGCAGAAGGCGTTTATGTCAGGAGACATAAATCATAGGTATAGTTCTACTCTGTCTCATAGGGTTTCCAAGGAGCAGCATCGAACTGCCGACCTTTTGGTTAACAGCCAAACGCTTAACCACTGTGCCACCAGGTCTCCTTTTTATGTCAGGAGACATAACTTTATAGGTAAGCATCTGAGAGGAAATCAATGCTAAATTATCATTGTGATGATGGTGATGATACAAAAAATAACATGAACAATTATAAAACACTTTTTTTCCTCCCTAGACAGTCTGAAACACTTTCAGAATCAGGTGAAGGGAGAGACAACTGGCAATGTGAGTGCCATCAGACCACTGAGGTAAGATGAAGGAACCCTGGGTAGATATATATATACATTTTTTAAAACAAAGGCGCTTTGGGAAACCTGAGATGATTTAGAAGATAAAAGTTTAGGGCTGTGGGTATGTATTGCTGTGTGGATAGAACTAAATTACCTACTTTCTGCTCAAGTTGGAGTTTTGATAGTTGACAGGAGAAGAAATGGGTTGTGGCTAAGGAGAGAGGAAGTGAGGATCATGGTGAGGGTGGAAAGGCACAGACGTGATGAAAGGCAGATCTGTAGACTCAAACAAGGTAAACATAATGGGGAGATGGGGAATGTGGGGCCATGGGACATTTCTGGACTCTGGAACTTTTGGCTCAGTGGGGCGGAGGCTGGACACGGTGGTAGTGAATGGTGAGGGACAGGTGTCAGAGGCTTCAGTTCCTGACCCCATGACAGCCTCCTCTCTCCCTTTCATCACCTCTTGGGCCAAGAGCCCCTAGGGGTCATCTGAGCACCTACTGATCCTTCACTGGGAGCCTTATGCATTGTGTTCCTCACTCTGATCCAAAAGATTAGTGTGTTCTTTACCATGTTCCCCATAAAGAGGGTGAGGACAGGCAGGATTTAGAGGAAACATGGGGGGCCTAGCTAACAAGAGGCTATGCTTGGAGGCAGAGGGCATCCTAGCCTTTTTCCCCCCCAAGATTAAGTGAAACGTGGTAGAAAACCAGGACAGGCTCCAGCTCTTAGACTCTGTCTGCACCAGGAGGCTCACTACAGTGGAGGCAGAGCCTGGGGGATGGCTCATGGACCCAGGATGGGCATTAGGTTGCATGTGATACTTCCTTCGGACTTTTGATCAGCTAAACATTTAAGGAACAGCCACAGAGTGTGCAGTCAAGCGCAAAATGTTCAATCATATGTTGCCCTTGTTAGAGGGCTTACAGTTGACTCCGACTCCTGGTGACCTTACGGACGACAGAACAAAAACGTTGCCCAGTCCTGTGTCATCCTCACAATTTGTCTGCATCATCAAGTCCACCAAGGACCTCTGGTGGCACAGTGGTTAAACTGCTTGGCTGCTAACTGAAAGGTCAGCAAATGGAGCTCACCAACCACTCTACAGGAGAAAGATGTGGCTGTCTGCTTCCGTAAAGATTACAGCTTTGGAAACCCTATGGTGCAGTTTTATTCTGTCCTATAGGGTCACTATGAGTTGGGCTTGAATCGATGGCAACAAGTTTGGTTTTGGTTCCCTCATTGGCCCTTTGCTTCACCAAACATGATGTTTACTTCTCCAGTGATTGATTCCTCCTGATGATGTGTCCAAGGCAAGAGAGTCAGACAATGTTCTGTTGTGATCCATAGGGTTTTCACTGGCTGATTTTTGGAAGTAGATCACCAGGCCTTTCTTCCTAGTCCATCTTAGTCTGGAGGCTCCACTGAAATCTGTCCACCATGGGGGTCCCTGCTGGTGTTTGAAATACTGGCATAGCTTCCAGCATCACAGCAACATGCAAGTCACCACAGTATGACAAACTGATATATTGGTGGGTGGTAGTCAATCATATGAAAGGATTTCACAACAACAGGCCACATTTCTTTCTGATTTCCACAGCTTCACCCATGGTACAAAATGACTGGAAGGTCTTTACTCATGACACTTCAAGGGTGCCATTATAATAGAAGTTGCCTCTGAAAATGCAGTGAATGTCATATTTGGGTAAGATGGAGTGGAAAAAGCAAGGGCTTTGGTATCAACTGGCGGAGGGATCTTGAGCAACCTGTTTACCTCTTAGTGCTTTTCTCTCATTTGTAAAATGAAGATGATGTTTTTGTTGATATGGATGTTGATACCTAGCTCATGGTGTTATGAGTAACGCATAAAGTGTGAAAGGTCCAGCAAATGTCAGCTATTCTTGCTCTTACTGACAGCATCATTGGTCACGTGAAATCCCAGTGGTAGCCTGTCTGGCCTGTAGCAGGCCATCCTGGAGTTGGGCGTGACTGAGTTCTACATGAACGAGGTTGCTGCAGACACAACTCAGGTTTTAGGGAAACTCGTCTCCAGATCCCACAGTCAGCCCCAGAGGGAGGGTGGAGAGCTTCTCTGCAGACACGGTGGGGCAGGAGCAGCTAAGTGTCTCGTAGGTTTCTGCAAAATAACTCTACTTTACATTAACCCAAAAAAAAACCTGTTGTCGTCGAGTCGATTCCAACTCATAGCGACCCTATAGGACAGTGTAAAACTGCCTCACAGGGTTTTCCAAGGAGCAGCTGGTGACTTTAAACTGCTGGCTTTTTGGTTAGCAGCTGATCAAAGTACTTCAGTAGTCTGAATCGAGAATCAATAGTTTTGAAACCTTGAAGAATGGAATCAAAGGAGAAACTACTATTTTAAAAACTACCAGGTGGTTTCCTCTTTTATGAGAGATGCAGTTTGAATTAGTAGTTGTGGCAGAATTGCTCTTCTGTTTGAGAAAAGGGGGAAACAAAACAAAACAAAAACAAAAACCTTAGTATTGCTTTAGGTTTTCCAGAGATAAAACCAAGATCCTACTCTGGAATGCAGTTCAAGACAATGCTCAACCACATTGTTTCCTATAATAGCGTCAAAGGTGGTCTCACTGTGGGTAGAATTGCATTTCTTCATTCATTCATTTGCTTGTTCACTTACCTAGTGTGTACTAAGCTCCACTACATACTTAGCACTCTTCTAGCCCTGGGGCGCTGCCCTCATGGAGCTCACAGTCTAGTGATGGCGGCAGACACCAACCAAACAATCATATTCCTGGGGCTATGTGCTGTGAAGTCAAGGGGGCATGGGATGAGCAACTAGGCCTGGTGTTGGAGGGCTTTCCTGAATAAATGACTTTTTAGCTAAGATCTGACATATGAGTGAGTTTATAGTCAAAAGGGGGTGGGGCTGGGAAGGTGACATTGCAGGCAAAGGGAACAACAGGTACAAATATCTTGAGGGAAGAGGTAGCCTGGACTATTTGTGGACTGAAAGGAGAGCCGTCAGGGCTGGTTTGCCAAGATTTGGGGGGGAATCGGGGAGGTATGTGGCTCAGGGTGAGGCTGGAGTCACAGGTAGTGCTAGGCCACTCAGAGCCTAGATATTGATCTGTGCCCTAAGACCAGTGGGAGATTATTGAAGGACTTTAATGGGGTGGTTGCCATAAGTAGAATCAACTTGAAGGTGATTTTTTTTTTTTTAAATCAGAGTGGAGCTCCTAGGTGGAACAATTGGTTGATGTGTTCAACTGCTAACCAAAAGGTTGGTGGTTCAAGTCCGCCCAGAGGTGCCTTGGAAGAAAGGCCTAGTGATCCACTTCTGAAAAATGAGCCATTGAAAATGCTATGGATCACAATTCTACTCTGAAACTCATGGGGTCGCCATGAGTTGGAGTCGGCTTGATTGCAACCGTTTTTTTTTTTTTTAATCAGGGCACTGATGTAATTTGTGTTTCAAAAAATCACTTTGTATCAGAGTGGGTGGAAGGGATGGTGGATGGGCGCTGACCAGTTAGGAAGGTGTCATAATTCTTCAGGAGAGACATGGTTGCCGCTTGGATGCGGGTGTTGGAGTTGGGATGGAAAGAAGTGGATAGATTTGAGAAAATTAGGAGCCAGATGGCTGAATTTGTTATCGGATCACTCGGGGGGTGAGGGAAGGGACACATCAAGAAAGTTCTCCTTGTTCCTGGGTGAATGGCGGTGCCATTAGTTTACATTACCTGGGACAGGTAGCACAGACAGAATCAGTTTGGAGAGTGGATCATGATTCTTGGTTTGGACATGGTGAGTCCGTGGGCCTTTTTGTGAGGTTTGTGGCTGCTAATGTGGGGGGAATCTGATCTGTGGTGCATTGGCTCAGGGATCACTGAAGCCCACACTGATCTCTGGCAGGGTCTCAGATGATACCACCTGGCTCACAGCACAGTGTTAGTCTCTAAAGTATGCCTATCACAGGACTTGCGAGGCTCAGGACCACGCCCAGGGAAAAACAGGTAGAGTGGTCAGTCAGCATCATGCAGCTAACAGAAACAATTTCTCCTTCTCCTTCTGAATGGCTATTCCCAAAGAAGCCATGCTGGCTTTGTGACAGGGCGCTGACAGAACTGTCTATGGTGTGGGTGGTGGAAAAAGCCTGGTGGGGATGCCCTCTGTGTGTCCTACTCTTGTCCTTTAGACCAAGGGTGAGCAGTCCTCAGAGTGCTCCTGAAATGCCAGCATGACAGGCAGATACTGGGCACCGAGTGACGACAGACTCTAAATGTTACATCCAGTCACAGGGCTTGAGTCCCTGGAACCGCTGCCTTTTCATTTAATGATGTTGGAAAATGAAAAGCATGTACATTTGGGATCTACCCAAGCCAGAAGTGCAGTTGCATTTCTGAGCTTCTCTCCTCCCTGCCCCTAGCTCCTGTGTAAATCCCAGGACCATCCCAGCCCCATCCTGAAGTAACCTCATTCTTTATTCGTGTCCCACAAATGAAACATTTGTAAAGGTTTCGACTGAACAATTCAAATGTCAAGAAAACAACATTTTAAAAGGCTCTAGTTTTAGGATATGTCACCCAGGCCACTAAGCATGTAATAAATGCCTACAATTATTCACACGTGCCAGGAGAAGTAAACCCTGGCTGAACTGAGTGACAACTTTGTAATTATGCCCATGGACTGAGTCCTCTCACAGTGAACAAAGAGGTACAGGCCAAATTCTGGGCAAATTCAGAAATTTAACTTTCTGGAGGTGGCTGGTTAGAATAAATTTGAAAGTGGATAGGATTATGAAATAAACCATTTGCAGCAATGATTCACTCTCAGGTTTGATGGCAAATATGTTACTCAGGAAACTTTGTTAATGTACAAAAGGCAACGGGATGACCTTAATGTGTCCTCAAGGAAACACAATATGATGTAAATAAGGCTACGTAGCCACCACCCTTCTGTCAGTTTGTCATACTGTGGTGGTTTGTGTGTTGCTGTGATGCTGGAAGCTGTGCCACTGGTATTTCAAATACCAGCAGGGTCACCCACGGTGGACAGATTTTTATCAGAACTTACAGTCTAAAACAGACTAGGAAGAAAGGCCTGGCAATCTACTTTCAAAAATTAGCCAATGAAAACCCTATGGAGCATAACAGAATGTTATTCCACTAGCTTGCTTTAAACACGTCATTGCGGGGATCAATAGCTAGAGGAAGAAATGCATTTAATCCCTATGCTCTACTACCAGCAACTGCTTTTAAGTCTTGGTCACAGTCCCAGCAAGTAAGGCAGATGTGCTGTGGCCACAGATTACAGATGAAGAACCTCAGTGGGAGGCACTAAAGCCAACATGTAGGCCTGAAGTTGGGGTGACCTTGGCTCTGACTGACTCCCTGTCTTAGTTTCCTAGGGCTGTGTTAACACAAATACTGCAAGTGAGTGGCTTTGAAGAGCAGAAATGAATTTCGTCACTTCTCTAGAGGCTAGAAGTCCAAATCAGGGTCTTGGCTTTGCAGATTCCTTCCTTGTCAGTAGCTCTGGGCATTCCTTGGTTCCTTGTCATTGCTTGGCTTGTAGGCAATCCTTACATGGCATCTGTCTTCCCCTGTGTGGGAATCTCTGTGTCTAATCTGCTCTTTTAATAACTCAGAAGTGATTAGGTTTAGCATCCACCCTACACTGGTATGACTTCAACTGAGCGATTGATTACATCAGATTGTATTATGGAAGGTAATCTGCTCTACTTGGGGCCAACGGATTTAATTTTATGATAATGCGTATGGCCAGGGTTTCAATTCAATGGCCCGGGGACACAATTCAATGCATAACACTCCCTGATCTATTGACTAACCACACCCTGCCACCGTCTCGTCCTCTCAACATGCCTCCTGCCATGGCAGCAAACACAGACCATGATTTGCTCACTGTGTACTGGGCAACTTGAGGTGCAAATACTAATACCAACAGAAGGCAGGGGAGCCTGCGTTCTAGTCAAGAAGACAAGAGTCCTCAGGTGGGGCAACAATGGCAAAAACACATTTTAGAATTTACGCTAACATGTTAGTAGATAACATTTGTTGAAGGCTTTTTGTGTTTTGGGTGCAGTTCAAGCACTTTGCATAGGTAATCTCCAGCAACCTTTAAAGGCTGGCACTTTAGAAATGAAGGAACTGAAACTTAGCCTAAGCTAGGAAAGCGCAGCGCAGGACGTCCACTGCAGCTCCTGAGCCCGCACTCTCCCTCCTGTGCTCTACAGCGAAAAGGCCTTTGGCGAGCTGAGGTGTGTGTTCGCATGTTAATAAATAATTCTGAGAATTTCATCAGTAATTCTTTATATTTCTTCATTCCAGAGTTTATCACACTTAATTGACAATGAAACCTCCCCCTTTTCAAATGGGTGTTACGGATTAATTTGTGTTGTCCGCCCCCACAAAGTGTTGAAGTCCTAACCCCTGTCCCTGTAAATATGATTCTATTTGGAATAGGTGTTTTGTTTTGTTAATTAGGTCATGCCAGAGCAGGATGGGTCCTGATCCTAATCACTTCTGAATGGTGTCATGTAAAAAGAACAGGATAGACACAGACACACACAGATGGAAGACCAAGGAATGCCAAGGAAAACCAAGTTATGCCAAAGAATTTCCAGGGCTACCAACAAGGAAGGACCCTCACCTACAGACAGTGCCCTGATTTGGACTTCTTGCCTCCAAACCTGTGAGACAATAAATTCCTGTTCTTTAAAGGTAGTTTTTGTTCTAACAGCACTAGGTAACTAAGGGATTCTTTTTTATTCCTCAGAACACAGAGGCAGTGAACCAGGGCCTCTCTGGGCATCTCTGTGCAGGCCTGTGAGGAACTTCTCTTCTTAGCTCTGTGAGGTGTCACTGATGTAACTGTCTCCAAGCACTCCTGTCTCTTGGTCTGGCTCCTGTCAAGTGTCCCACCCTGGATCAGTCTCTATGACCGGGATGGGGTAGGAGAGGCAGGCTTACAAGGCCCTGGGGCCAATGTCTGTATACTGGGGTGGTGGGGAGGGGAGAAGTCTTGGAGAAAGAGGCCCCCCCATTCGGAACTCTTTTAATTAAAGATACAGAAAGACAACGACAGTGATTTAAGAAAAAATTTAAAAGGAGGGTGGTAAAAATTTCTGCTCAAGTAACTAGAGAATCCAGGGGATAAAACTGGCTCCAGATCTGTCTGGGTCCGGGGATATTCTCTCTCTCTTTCTTTCTATCTCAGGGTTTTGCCTTCCTGTGCGTTGGCTTCATTCTCAGGCAGGACTCTCCCCATGCTGATTGACAGCATCTCCAGGCTCCATCATCTTTATCGCTGGCAGAACCAGAGAAAAGAGATCTCCTGTTCCCTATAGTTCCAGCCCAAGTCCTGGCCCTGGCTCTCACCCTGGCCCTGACTCAATGCAATCAACAAAAAGATGATGGAGATCTGTTTTTATCAGTTTTAAGATGTCTAGAACATATTGTTGAATGGAAAAACAGGTTACAAAGATCACTTAGGATAAGATGTCACTTTTGAAATATTATTTATTGTTTTGAGTACGTATCAATAGAGAAATGTTAGATAGCTTTCAAAATATTGGCAGTGTTTATTGCTGGATGGTGGCATTTTGGGTAATTTTTATACTCTCTTTACTTTCTCTTGTGGGACAAATGGTTAAGTGCTTGGCTACTAACCTAAAGGTTGGTGGTTCAAACCCTCTGAGAGGCACCTCAGAAGAAAGGCCTGATGATCTGTTTATGCCTATGAAAACCCTATGGAGCACAGTTCTACTCTGACGCACATGGGGTCACCACGAGTTAAAATTGACTTGATTGGAACAGGTTTTGATTTTTGGCTTTACTTTCCTGAATTTTTACCACAAATGCATATTTTTCTAATCAGAAAAATCGAAATCATTACTTTCAAAGAAAACTCTTATTATTTCTTAAGCTAATGTAAGTTTCCCGGTATGGGAGAATCCTATCTTCTCCCTTTAGAATCTGTATATTCGAAAGGAAAATGATGCACTAATTTGGAGCACTGGTGGCACAGTGGTTAAGAGCTCGGCTGCTAACCAAAAGGTCAGCAGTTCGAATCCACCAGCCACTCCTTGGAAACCCCATGGGGCTGTTCTGCTCTGTCCTGTAGGGTCACTATGTGTTGGAATCCACTCGACGGCAGCTGGTTTGTTTTTTTTTTTAGTGGAGGTTAAGAGAATTACGCTGGAGTTCTCATTCCTAAAGCACCCCCCCCCCCCCGTCCTTGTCATGGTCATCTGGGAAGGCCAGGCTGCATGCCTTGCTTGCAGTTTAATGGCAGTCAGTCCTGGACATGTTTGGGTGAGATGGCCCACTGTTGTAAGTAATCCTCTGATTTGCTCAATGGTGTTTGGGTGCTTCCCATCTTGTCTGTATGCCTAGGACAGTAAATCTTGCCTAACCAGAATCCATCTCCCCTCCTCCTCCCCTCGCCCTCTACTCTGTCTCCTGTAGTGAAGCCTATGAGTGCCATCGTGTCTCCTCGGCTGCGTTTCAGCTTATCCGTACAACAAATGGCCCAAGGGTTTTTGCACGGGCCTGGAAATCAAGAGCTGTCCTCAATTTTACCATTCAATTGCTTTGTGAAAAGGGGCACTTTCTGCTTTAATTTCTTCTTCCACTGATAACTGAATCACTTTTAGCCGTCAGAAAGCAAAAAAGGACCATTCTTTGCTATTGTTGAACATAAACAAAGCTATGGTTTAAATCCCATAAAGCTTTTTTAAATAGTTTTGCTCATCTCTAAGTTGGTACAATTCAAGATTTTGCTGTTTTTAAGTCTATGGTTCACATGAGGTTATTAAAGGAAAAGTGATAATCAATTTTGAAATAAAAAGCTGGAAACTTAAATGTGTTTATCTTGAGTTTTAGTATTAAGGCAAATTTGCCATACTTTGGCCCTATATTTTGTAACTTTGACCACACTCTTATTTGTACTTTCATTCACCTTGAGCAGAGTGAAGGATCACATAAGGGGTGTATTTTCCAAATCAAGCTGTTGGGATAATCACAGTTTTAACAGAGACAATCCCTAACATCTGTAGAGTGCATTCTCCACACTGCTGCCAGGGTTGTTGTACCAAGTTATTAAGACAACTTCTTAACAAGTTACTCCCCTGCTTATAAACCTTTGATGATTTTCCATTGCCTATGTGATAAAGTCCAAACTCCTTAGCACAGCATTTTAAGGGGCTTCACCATTTAACCCTAACCTACCTTTCCTTTTCCCTCCCTCCACTCCTCATGTTGACAGTGCAGAAGCCATTTCCTGCCTCCTTGTTTACTCAGAGTCCCTGGGTGGTGCAAAAAGTTTAATACTGATTTAGGAAGTAATATTGGAGTTATTATTCCCTCTCCTTGAGCATAGAGAATGTACCCAGCTGGAGCTGGGCTCGCAAAGACTCACAAGGACACATCTACTGGGCCCTGAGGTATAAAGACAATAGCTAAGATAATCTTGGAAAATATCTTTTAAGGAAACTTTCACATAAAGCCAATCAAACAGAACACAAAAGACTTTCTACTCTTTTTCTATTAGCATTTCGTGAATAGAAATTTGTTAGACCAATGAAGACCCTCCTGACTGTCTTACTGAAACCTGTACCAATGATTATTAAGAAAGACAATTCAAAATGTAGGATCACAGTTTCTAATCCAATCTGTGAAAAGGTGAAGGTTTCAATGGTTTTGCCCATTTGTAATCTTAATATATACTGAAGACTTGTAATGGTTTTTGGACTCAGGCAGACATAGCTGTGGCAGCATGGTTGTCTATTTCCCACTTTTGCCTTTTTGAATATAAGCTGAAAAAAATTTTCTTTTTGCTTTACTAAACTTTGTGATGTTTTTCACCTACAACAATACTCAGCTGCTAACTGAAAGGTTGGAGGTTTGTGACCACTCAGAGCCACCTCAGAGGAAAGGCCTGGCAATCAACTTCTGAAAATTCAGCTACAGGAAACCCTATGGAGTGCAGCTCTACTCTGACACCCATGGGATCACCATGAGTCGGAATTGACTTGAAGGCAGTTGGTTACTGGTTGCTTTTATACAAGTTGATTTCTCTGTCTGGGATGCTGTTTGCCCCCTCCTTCAAGGCTGGATCTTACCATCTCTGTGAGACCCCTGTACCTCCCCATGGCTGGAGCACCCGTAGTACCACACAAGTCCCTCTTAAAGACCTCGCCACACTGACTTGATTGTTTATCTTCTCCACTGGACTCTGAGTCCTCTGGGGAAGTGGTTCCCAAGAATCTCCTGGGCAGCTTGTTAGATATACAGATTCCTGAACCCTACCCAACACCAACAGACTTAGAATCTCTGGGAGTGGGGCCCAGGAATCTGTACATTTATAAAAGCTTTCCAGGTGATTTTGACTCAAGAGCAGGCTTGGTAACCACTGCCCCAGGACAACATGGCATTTTGTATAAACCCCAGCCCAGCAATGGCAAGGAGGAAGCAGAGGGAGGAATGATGTGAGACAGAGAGTGAAGGTGCACTGAGGGCTTGCTTTCTGTCAGGCATGGCACTAGAAGATTTTACACATGATCATTTAGCCTCAACCACCTTGAGAGACAGGTAATATCGTGCCCATTACTGTAGACAGGGAAATCAAAACACAGGGAGTTAAAGCACCTTTTCCAAGGCCCACCACTGGTAAGTAATAGAGCTGTTATCAGAACCAGCTCTGCTGTCCTTCGAAGCTCATGTTCTTTTTACTTAAGAACACATTAAATAAATGTTAAATTAAATTAACATCTATGTTTTTAGAATCTCCGTGCCTTGCTCCCCTACACTAAATCAAGTTGTAAGACCTATCAGTTCTATGTTCTCATCATCATTCTCTATCATTAGACCTCTGTACAGTGGGCAGTGGTGGTTCAGTGGGAGAATCCTCACTTTTCGTGTGGGAGATCCAGGTTCGATTCCCGGTCAATGCACCTCATGCACAGCCACAGCCCATCTGTCAGTGGAGGCTTACATATTGATATGATGCTGAATATGATGCTAGGAGTTGATATGATGTTGAAAATGGTGCTAGGAGTCCCTAGGTGGTGCATATGGTTAAGCACTCAACTACTAGCTATCCAGAGGTGCCTTGGAAAACAGGACTGGTAATCTGCTTCTGAAAGATCACAGCCTCGAAAACCCTATGGAGCACAGTTCTACTCCGCACACATGGAGTTGCCCTGAGTCAGAATTGATTAGATGGCAACTAACAATAACAACAATGATGCTGAACAGGTTTCAGACTGGAAAGAAAGGCTTGATGATCTGCTTTGGAAAATCAGCCAATGAAAATCCTATGGATCACAATGATCTGATAGGCAACCAATCATGGGGATGGCAAAGGACTGGGCAGTGTTTTGTTCCGTTGGATACGGAGTCCCCATTAGTCAGGGGCCTACCTGATGACAGCTAACAACAAAAACAACACAATTCCTAGCTGATCTCTCAGTATCTCTTGCCATCTCGCCTCTGAATCACTTTCCTAACTGCAGCCAAGTGATTATTCAAATATGCAAATCTTCCAAAGATACTCTCCTTATCCTTTATATGTGCATTTGGCCACATACAAACTTTTAATTTTGATAAAAATAAATGTCTATTTTTTCCTTTATACCTTCAAGATTTTTAGACTGTATAATCAATATTTAATTAGGTCTTCTTTGCCCTCTGAGTAGAAATCGACTTGATGGCATCTAACAACAGCATCATCCTTGCCCTGTAAATTTACAATGTGTAGACAGTGATCCACACTAGCATGAAAAGGTAAACCTGAGAAAAATGGGCAATAGGTACAAGTAAGCAGTTCACAGATGAGGAAATCCAAATAATGAACAAAGAAAATGAAAAGAAACCCCAGTCACTATGCTTGAAAAACAAAGTGATGTCACTTTACGCCCACCAGACTCGAAAAAACGAGTAACAGGACACTTATTGCCGGCAGCAATGTGGGGAGAAGGGTACTTTCATAAACTGCTGGTACAAATAGAAATTTCTTCAGCCTCCTTGGAAAGCATTCTAGTAACATCTTAAAAACAAAACAAAACAGCAACAACAACAAAAAAACAAAACTGCAAATACTGTTTTCTAATTTCCCGCTCCTGGGAGTCTAGTTCCTAGTACAAAACCACAAGAATAAAGGACGAGAGTACTTACTGTTGCACTGCTTGAATGGCAAAACCCTGGGTATCACCTGACTGTTCACCTCTAAAAGAGTTGTTGACTTTATTATGGAATATCCACACCACGACATAGTATGACATCATTAAAAATGTGAATTGGAGCTAAATTGAACTGTAAGCATTTGTATGAGGTACAGCTGAGTGAGGAAAGCAAGACGCAGGGAAGTGTAATATGATCTTATTCTGATAAATTTTAACACAGAAACACATTCACACAAAGCCCTTTAGATGTAGAATGTGTGTATATGTGTGTGTAAATACATTGTTAGGTGAACATGGAGAAAAACACTGAAGGATTCACACTAGGTTCACATGGGTTACTGGGTGCAAGTGTTGCTGACAGTAGGGAATGGAGAAATAAGGGAGTGAGCAGGCCAACGAAAGAAAGAAAAGAGAAAAAGTTCTATAAAACTGTAATAAAATCATCAGCATGCATGATATGATCATGTTTATGCACTTATATAAAATTACATATGCATGTGTATGTACAAAATTTGAGAAAAATTAAAAATGGAAATTGAGTCAGTTCATTCCTCTACTTAAACTTGCTAATGGCTCCCTGTGGATAATTCCAGATTCTTTGGTCTTGGCTTCAAAACCGCTGCTCTGCCCTCCACCCTCCTGTAGATTAGCTCCCTTCCTCATTCTCTTCGCTGCAGACACACATTTCCTGTTTCTTCATTGTGTGATGTATCCTTCCTTCCACTTACCCCTCCCCCGCCCCAAGGCCACCTAGTCCTCTTTGGTTCTTCACACATGCTGTTTCCTCTGCCCAAGTCACTCCCTCTTACTGTTTCCCTGAACAACTCTTTCTTATATTTATAGGTGTCAGCTTAAATGTCAGTTTCTCAACGGACGTTCCCTGACCCCCAGACATAGTTAGGAACTCTTGATATTTATTCCCATGGTTCTCTGTCCTTGCTGAAATTCTATTTTATTTATTAGCCTTCTTTGCTACTAACTAAAAGGTTGGTGGTTCAAACCCACCCAGCAGCTCCACAGGGGAAAGGCCTGGTGATCTGCTTCCATAAAGATTACCCCAAAAAACCAAACCCATTGCCACTGAGTCGATTCCGATTCATAGCGACCCTGTAGAGCAGAGTAGAACTGCCCCGTAGGGTTTCCAAGGCTGTAAATCTTTACAGAAGCAGACAGCCACACCTTTCTCTGAAGGAGTGGCTGATGGGTTCGAACTGCCAATCTTTTGGTTAGCAGCCAAACGCTTTATTGTAAAGATTACAGCATAGAAAACCCTATGGGGCTGCTATGAGTTGAAAACGACTCAATGGCACCAAACAATAACAACCAAACTTTGAGATTGTGGTGGTTCAGTGGTAGAATCCTTCCCTGCCATGTGGGAGACCTGGGTTGATTCTTGGCCAATGAACCTCATGCACAGCTACCACCTGTCTATCAGTGGAGGCTTGCATGTTGCTATGATGCTGAAAAAGTTTCAGTGGAGCTTCCAGACTAAGAAGGACCGGGAAGAAAGGTCTGGTGATCTACTTGCAAAAATCAGCCAGTGAAAACCCTTACGGAGCACAAGGGTTCAATTTGCAACCTGTCATAGTATGGTTCAGGACTAGACAGCATTTCGTTCACTTGTGCATGGGGTCACCATGAGTTGGGGACCAACAAGATGGCAGCTAACAACAATTAACTTGGCTCAGCTTGTCCCAGCTGCAGTTGGTTGCTTATTTGTTACATCTGGATTGAATAAGATCCCATAGCAGGGCCCTGAATCCCCTGGATCCCATACCTCTAGGGACTGTGGAAACACTTCTTCGACACTTGTGCCACCCCGCGACACCCTTAGCCCTGATGACTCCTTTCCGTTTTCCAGGGGAAGCAGAAGGAAGCACTTTATGTCACCACCACATGGCATCTATGTGGGCTGGAATGCTCTCCTCACCACTCTCCCACCTTCCCCCTGTGTCTCTCTGGTGACCTGTGTTCCTTGGGTGTTCAGGGCTCCCCACTCCACATCTCTCTGCTCCTGTCCCCCAATGAAGAATTGCTTCTCTGGGCAGAGGGGCCCTTGTTACTGTGATTGATAGATGGCTGCTCATCTGTGATCATCCTCTTGGCCAGAGAGAAGAGTAATTTGAGGATGACTTTAAATCCCAGGAAGTGTCTGGGGGAGCTAGAGATGCCACTTGCTAAACCGCCAGAGAACTAACCAAGACAAGTGTGTGGTGTGGATGGTTAACACAGGATGCACATCAGTGAGGGTACACACGAGTGAGGGCACAACCACCAAGTTTATTAAGCATTATCTTACTTTCACTGCATGTTTCTAATTAAATGCATTTATGAAAAAGTCAACCAAATTCATATGCAGAGAAAATCAGTTCAGTTAAATTTCCAACCATATTGTTAATACAGTCTCCTTTTTATAACAAAAGCTTTATTTCTGCAAGTAGTTCCATTTCTGTATTCACGAAAATGAGGGAAAGGAAGAAAAATCTTATGACTCTTTTTCCAGAAGACCTGGTGAAGCCAGGTTCCCATCAAGATCATTGCTTTTGGCAAGCTTAGATAAAACATTTAGTATTTCAAAATGAGAGTAAAATGGAAATGAATTATGCTACATGGATCTTAGAAACTGTGGAGTGCTAATTCTAGGAGCTTTTTATATTAAAATAACCCAAGCTTCATATCCCATTTGCGGTCATCTCATTCTCTGTGCAGAAAGGGTTGAGCTGGATAGTAACTCCCATTAGCACTGTGAGGAGAGGCTTCACATGCAAATCCCCTCACTAACTGGGAGAGCAAGTAGAGGGTGTTCTGCTTTGTAAGTTAAAATAACTTGGGTGTTATCTTTTTCTCCTAGAAAAGTGCCCTTGGTGGCTTGTTATCTTTTTAGTCAATGACACAGGAGGCTCTCAGCTGACTGTGTTTTCCTGTTTTTCTTCATCATCAGGGTTGTCCAGCATCCTCAGCCTTTTCTCCAGCCTCTGCTTCCATTCTTCTCTGAGCCTGAGAAGGGGAAATAATCAACACAGTTAGTGTGCTTGTTTCCACATCTGCTGGTCCAATGAAGTGTTTTTGGTTTTTTTCTCCCCCCTAAAGTTTCCGTTTTTAAAGAAACACATGGATTTTACAAATTAATAAAGAAAAAAATCAATAAACAAATGGACAAAAGCTACGAACAGGCAGTTGTCTTCAAAACTCAATTCTTCCCAGATTGGTTTGTAGATCCAGGACAATCTCAATCAAAATCCCAGCAGGACTTTTCTGTAGATATTAACAAGCTGATTCTAAATTTTCGATGAAAAGGCAAAAGAACTAGATTTGTCAAAACAATTTTGAAAAAGAACAAAGTTGGAAGACTCACACTGTCTGATTTCGAGACTTATATAAAACCAGTTGCCGTCGAGTCAATTCCAACTCATGGCAACTCTGTATGTGTCAGAGTAGAACTGTACTCATAAGATTTTCTTTCTTTTTTTCTTTATTTTTTTCAAATTGTTATTCTTTTATTGTATGTATTAGAAAACTAATTCAAAGAGATTAAATGACTCATGCATTTGATTATAACAGATAAATTTATGTAAATATTGTAATCTCCAAAATTAATACATTTTGGCTTGAGTTTTCTTTTAAAGTAATTGCATTTCTGATTAAATTAATTTGTTTTTTTTTTAAAAAAATTCTTGTGTTTTAGGTGAAAGTTTACAGCGCAAATCAGTTTCTCATTCAAAAATTTATGCACAAATTGTTTTGAGACACTGGTTACAATCCCCACATTGTGTCAGCATTCTCCCCCTTTCCCTTTAGACCCTGGGTTTCCTGTGTCCGTTCATCCAGATTTCCTGTCCCTTTCTGCCTTCCTGTCTTTGCTTTTGGGCCGATGGTGCCGTTTGGTCTCATATGCTTGACTGAACTAAGAGGTATGTTCCTCATGAGTGTTATTATTTGTTTCATAGGCCTGTCTAATCTTTGGCCGAAAGGTGGGCTTCAGGAGTGGCTTTAGTTCTGAGTCAGCAGGGTGTCTGGGGGTCATAGTCTCAGGGGTTCCTCCTGTCTCTGTCAGACCAGTAAATCTGGTCTTTTTTTGTGAATTTGAATTTTGTTCTACATTTTTCTCTCACTCGGCACAGAACCCTCTATTGTGATCCTTGTCAGAGCAGTCGGTGGTGGTAGTCGGGCACCATCTAGTTGTTCTGGGCTCCGGCTGGTGAAGGCCATGGTTCATGTGGTCCATTAGTTCCTTTGGACTGATATTCTCCTTGTGTCTTTGGTTTTCTTCATTCTCCTTTGCTCCAAATGTGACAGGATCAATAGATGTATTTTAGATGACTGCTGGCAAGCTTTTAAGGCCCCAGATGATACTCACCAAAGTAGGATGTAGAGCATTTTCTTTTGAACTATGTTATACCAGTTGATCTCGATGTCCCCCAAAATCATGGTCCCAAGCCCTCAGCCCCAGTAACTCGGTCCCTCAAGGTGTTTGGATGTGTCTAGGAAGCTTCTATGGCTTTCTTTGGTCAAATTGTGCAGACTTCCCCTATATTGTGTGTTGTCTTTCCTTTCACCAAAGTTAACACTTGTTCATAAGGTTTTCAGTGGCTGATTTTTTAGAAGTAGATTGCCAGGTCTTTTGTCTGAGGTGCTTCTGAGTGGACTTGAACTGCCAACCTTTTGGTTAGCAGCTAAGCATGTTAACTGTTTCCAGCACCCAGGGACTACCAAAGCTATCGTAATTAAGACAGTGTAGGGGCAGGAATAGACAAATCAATCAATGGAACAGAATATAGAGTCTAGAAACCAACTCACACAAATATGTTTAATTGATTTTTGACAAGTGGGCAAAGGCAACGCAATGAAGAAAGGATAGTTTTTTTTTTAACAAATGGTGCTGAACAATTGGACATTCACGTTAAAAAAAAAAAAACAGACCTTGATCCATTGTTATTGTTGTTAGTTGCCATCCAGTCAATTCTGACTCATGGCAACCCCATGTGTGCAGAGTAGAGCTGCTCTGTAGGGTTCTCAAGGGTGTGACCTTTTGGAAGCAGATTGCCCTACCTCTCTTCTGAGGCACCTCTGGGTGAGTTCGAACCACCAATCTTTCAGCTGGTAGTTGAGCCCTTAACCATTTGTGCCACTCAGGGACTCCCACCTTGATCCATACCCAAACCTTATACAAAATTAGCTCAAAGTGGATCATAGACCAAAATGTAAGACTATAAAATTTCTAGAAAAAAACACAAAAGGAATATCTTCACGACCTTGGGAAAGGGAAGTAATTTTTAGATACAACACCAAAATCACAATTCATAACAAAAAAAAATTGATAATTTAGATTTCATCAAAATTAAAAGCTTGTTCTGTGAAAGACTCTGTTAAGAGAATAAAACACAAGCCACAAATGGGAAGAAAATACATGACCCAGTAATCTTAATCCTGGGTATACTCAAGAGAAATAAAACCTTATGTTCACACAAAAACCTTTTGGTGAACATTTTCAGTAGTTTTATTCATAATTACCAAAACCTGAAAATAATCTAGAAGTCCTTCAGTTGGGGAACGGGTAACCAAACTGTGGTACGTCCATACAATGGAATGCTATTCAGCAATAAAAAGGAACTGATTATTGATACACACAACAAGAGTGAATCTCAAATGCATTTTTCTAAGTGGAAAAAGTCAGACTCAAAAGACTACCTACTATATAATTAATTCATTTACATGGCATTCTGGAAAAGGTAAAACTATTGGGATGGAGAACGGATCAGTAATTGCCAGGGATTGGGAACTGGGAAGGAATTGACCACATGGAGGCAGTATGAGGGAAATTTTTCAGAGTGATGGAACTGCTATATCTTGATTGTGGTAGTGGTTACATGACTGCAAGTATTTATCAAAACTCATAGAACTGTACATAAAAAGAAAAGAAATGCATGGTGCTTATAGATCAATTAAGAAAAAGAAAATCTATCGGCAAATGGGTAAAGGCTGTAAATATGAAGTTCCAGAAGAAAAAATCCACATGGTTCCTATACATATGAAAAGATATCAACCTAAATTGCAATTAGTTAAATTCAGTTTAAAGCAATGAAGTATCATTTTCACTGATCAGATTTACAAAGTTTAAGAGCTTGACACCACACAGTGTTAGTGATAGCACTCAGGGTGGGAGCTTGATTAATAGGGGCCTTGGTGACATAGTGGTTAAAGAGCTCCGCTGCTAACCAAAAGATCAGCAGTTTGAATCCACCCGCCACTCCTTGGAAACCCTATGGAGCAGTTGTACTGTGTCCTATAGAGTTGCCGTGAGTCAGAAAAGACTCAATGGCAATGGGTTTTTCTGGTTTAGCACATAAATTTATTTTCTCCAGTTCTGGAGGCTAGAAGTCCAAATCTTTAGAACACAGGGAGGCAAAATCTATCAAAAATTTTAAAACTCTTATCCCTTGATCTAACAATTTAATTTCTAGAAATTTACCCCATAATATTTATTCATGTATGCAAAAATATATGTGCAGGTATACTTATTGTTGTTAGGTGCCACTGAGTTGGTTCTGACTCATAGCAACTCTGTGTACAACAGAATGAAACACTGCCCAGCCCTGTGCCATCCTCACAATCGTTGTTATGCTTGAGCCCATCATTGCAACCACTGTGTCAATTCATCTTGTTGAGGGTCTTCCTCTTTTTTGCTGACCCTCTACTCTTCCAAGCATGATCTCTTTCTCTAGGGACTGATCCCTCCTGATAACATGTCCAAAGTATGTGAGACAAAGTCTCACCATCCTCACTTCTAATGAATATTCTGGCTGTACTTCTTCCAAGACAGATTTGTTTGTTCTTCTGGCAGTCTATAGACTGCCAGAAGGTATACTTACTACAACACTGTAAAGCCAGAAAATGAAAACGATTTAAATGTCTTTCAAATGTGACTGGTTAATTAAATTGATGCATGATTACAATGGAATACAATAAAGAAGAATGGAATGTGCTGATATAGAAAAACTTCCAAGATATAGTGCAAGGTGCAGAATAGTGAAGATAGTATACTCCCATTTTACATAAAAATGCAGGATGCGTATTTATTTGCTTATTCAAACTGAAAATTTTGAGAGAGATAAACAGGAAATTATTGATGGCAGTTGTCTCTGGAGAGCAGGTCTAGGAGGCTAGATGGGAGAGAAACTCATTTCTCATTACATACCCTTTTGTGAGATTTGAATTTTTATAAAAATTGTTACATGATACAAATAAAGTGAGTAAATGTTTATATAGGAAGCCAGAATATATAATCAAGAATAAAGAAAAATGAGATTATACTTTAATTTTTCACTCTTATAATAATCCTAAAATGGGTATCATAATACTAATACTCTTTCCATATCTCAGTCTGTTTTCCTCAGAGAGACTCCCAGAGGTGAAATTACAGCTTAGTGAGTATAAATATTTTGAAGGCTCTAGGCACCTATGCCCAAATTGCTTCAGGAAAATTTCTTACTTAAAACTCTGCTCACTTATGGGCCCAAGAAAGAATGGAAAGAATCTGCAGTGTAGGCCTGTTGTTTAGTGATAGTTGTGGTTTAAGCACATTAGCAACCAAGGATCTAAAGTTAAAATATTGAGAGAAGAATGAAGCACATGGGAAAACATTGCTGAGATGTAGGTTATCATCATCATTCTACCTCAACTGTAAGTAAAGTGAATGACATAAAAATATAGTTTTCCTATTTGAAACAGGGAGGTAAAACACAGAACTGCTGCTCTCTCATTAGTGGGTAACTGCCTGACACCCAGACATAGCTCCTTCGACGCTGGTTTGCACCGTTCATCAGAGAACACTTAAGAAATGATGATTTATTGAGCTTACATAACCTTCTATTTTGACATCTGCCTGTTATTAATTTTTCATAATTATATTTCTTCATTGTGGTTATTATTTATTCATTCTGTGTTTTAATTTATGATAAACATCTCCAACCTGACGAATACCTAGGTTCATTAGCTCTCCTTGTTAAGCATCTCTGAAAGGCTCTATAACTAAATCTGCCTTCAGGTACATGACTTCTATCACTTGGGATCTTTTAAAATTCCCTAGTAAGGCTTGCTCTCATCCGAGTGTTTCATTGAACTTGATGGACTTCTTAGTACAGTGTAAATTCATTCATGTCTTAGTTTTGTAATGCTGCTGTCACACAAATATCACAAGTGGGTCACTTTAAAGAACATAAATTCATTTTCTCACAGTTCTGGAGGCTAAAAGTCAAATCAGGGTCACTGCTGTGTTGATTCCTTCCTTGTAGTTAGTCCTGGGAGTTCCTTGCTTGGTTCCTTGCCTTGTAGACAATCCTCATGTGGCATCTGTCTTTGGTGTGTGGGTGTCTCTGTGTCTAATCTGCTCTTTTTATAACTCAGAGGTGATTAGATTTAGAACCTACCCTAATCTGGTATGATCTAATTAACATAATGAAAAAGAACTTATTTCCAAATAGGATTGCGTGGAGAAAGTACTATAGGATGGGGTGCTACTGCTATGCAGCTCTTCTCCTTTCCACTGATGTCACATTGGTAGTATTTATACCACGGAAATTGGCAAACATTATAAATCATGGTTTGATTTATTGTTTTGTTCATTGTCTGGAAGAGAGATTAGCAAACTATGGCCCTCAGGCCAAATCTGGCCAGTAGCCTGTTTTTGTAAGTAAAATTTTATTGTAATACAGCCCCACTCATTTGTATGGCTGCTGTCTTAGTTTCTTAGTGCTGCTATAACAGAAGTACCACAAGTGTGTGGCTTTAATGCACAGAAATTAATTTTCTCCTAGTTAGGAGTTTAGAAGTCCTAATTCAGGGCACTGGCTCTAGTGGAAGGCTTTCTCTCTGTTGGCTCTGGGGGAAGGTCCTTGTCTCTTTTCAGCTTCTATTTCTGGGTTCCTTGGTGTTCTCCACATGGCATCTATCTTCCCCCGTTTGTGCTTGCTTGCTTCTGTGCCTAATCTGCTCTTTTTTTAATCTCAAAAGTGATTGGTTTAAGACATACCCTACACTTATATGATCTCATTAACATAATAAAAAAAATCCTATTCCCAAATGGAGTTACATCCACAGGTATAGGGGTTAAGATTCCAACACATATATATATTTTTTGGGAGGGAGGCACAATTTAATCCATAGCATTCATTAACCATGAGGACTTTAGCTTTTACTAGGTGTGGTGGTCATGAAAATGCACTGCTCAGCTATCTTGCTGTGGGGACCGTAACTGATTGTTGGCTGCAGATACTTCCCTTCTGTAACTGCTATAAGCATTGGTACCAAGGTCAAACTTCTCAAGGGTTGCTCTGAGCCAATGATTGAGCATGGCAGAAGCACTGATGCAGGCCCATTCCTACAAGGTATGGAACTTCTTTAACAGTAACTTTAGCTGAGGGCCTCCTCATTAGTCTGGCCAAACCTTTATTAGGTCTTTATTAGGTACAGGGTTTAGGATTCACATATTTTGGGGGGACATAATTCAATTGAAAACAGCTGCTTTCACACTACAATGATAGAGCTGAGTAGTTGTGACACAGACCATATGACCCATAAAACCAAAAACCAAACCCACTGCTGGGGAGCAGGGTGCAAGGCATTATTGGCTGTGTTCTTCTATCAGTAAAGGGGTTGGTGGAATATTTGGGGGGTTTTGTCTTCTATTGTTCACCTACAGCATTTTTCTTTATTGCATGGTGGCTTGGATTTACCTGTTATTAAATGGAAGGTAGAATTAAAAAAGGGTGTGGGAGTCATGTGCGTGTGTGTATGGAATGTGCACACTAGTGTATAGGGGAGTTTGGGGAGTCATAGCCCACAGATATGGAATAGGGACCCAGTGATTTATGATTTATTCATTGGGCTGCAAGTGTACACTGTAGGATTATTATTCTGTTAGGACAGAGTTTCAAACTGTTTGTTCAGATCAGCAGGGATTTAAACAAATGTTCTGACATTCTGGTTTTGATTAGAAAACATCTAGATTCTCTTTTTTTGTGTGTGCAACTCGGCTCATCTGGGATGTGAGTGTGTGCGTGTTTAGCAAAAACACTATGTTTTCATTCATTGTTTACCAAATTAAGAAGGCTTTGTGTGGTAGGAGGTTCTTATTCACAGTCAATAAAGCCAACAGCTCTGGTAAGTGGGGCTCAAGAAGGGATGAGACATCTCACCAAAGAGGATATTCAGAAGACCAACAGTCACATGAAAAGATGCTCAGTGTCACTAGCCACTAAAACTAAAAAAAAAAAAAAAAAAACTAAACTAAACCCGTTGCCGTTGAGTCAATTCTGACTCATAGTGACCCTATATGACAGAGTAGAACTGCCTCATAGAGTTTCCAAGGAGCGGCTGGTAGATCTGAACTGCTGACCTTTTGGTTAGCAGCTGTAGCTCTTAACCACTGTGCCACCAGGACCCCCACTAGCCACTAGGGGAGATGCAAATCAAAACTACAATGAGATACCACCTCACCCCCACTAGAATGACAATGATCAAAACAACAACAACAACGGAAAGCAATAGGTGTTGATGAGGTTGTAGAGAAACTGGAACCCTCATCCACTCCTGATGTGAATGTAAAATGGTGCAGTCACTGTGGAAAACAGTTTAGCAATTCCTCAAAAAGTTGAACATAGAACTACCATATGACCTAGCAATCCCAATCCTAGGTATATACCCAGAAAAAGCAAAATCAGGAATGCAAACAGAAACCTGCACACCAGGGTTCCTTGCAGCACTTTTTACAATAGCCAAAAGATGGAAACAACTGAAATGGATAAACAAAATGTACTATATACATACAATGATTTAGCCATAAAGTGAAATGAAGTCCTGATGCATGCCATGACATGGAGGAACCCAGAAAACACTATGTGAGTAAAATAAGGCAATCACAAGAGGGCAAATACTGTATGATCTCACTTATATGAAATAAGAAACCAAAAATTAGTAGTGGTTACGAGGGGTGGGAGGGAGGAAAGAGGAATTTTTTCCCTACGGGATATAGAGTTCGTGTTAATGGTGGTAGACTAATTTGGAAAAAGATAGTGATAAATGTTGCACAACTCAACAATACAATCAATGTCATTGAACTGTACCTGAGGAAACTGTTGAACTGATGAATGCAGAGATGACACCCTCATGCTTAAAAATTTATTTGGGAGAAAGTAATGATGAAATGATTCATGATGTGCACATTTTAAAGCTTTATTCTGTTGGTCATAGAAGGAAGAGAAAAGTACTCCAAACTTTAGAAGGGAGATCACTTCTGGGGCACATGAGAGCCTGGAGAACTATTGCATTTGTTCTATGGACAATTTGCAATTGGTTGCCTTTGTTATAACTTTTTTCCTAATTACAAAACGGCACGGTATCATTGTAGAAAGTTTGGAAAAAATGAGAGAGTGCACGCACACACAAACACACAAATCTGCCATCCCACCAGCCAAAAATAGTTATTCTTAATATCTTAGTGCCACCACCTGTCAGTTAGTCATAATGTGGTGGCTTATGTGTGGCTACGATGCTGGAAGCTATGCCACTGGTATTTCAAATACCAGCAGGGTCATCCATGGTGGACAAATTTCAGTGGAGCTTCCAGACTAAGACAGACTAGGAAGAAAGGCCTAGTGATCTACTTTTGAAAATTGCTACTTTTGAAAGCCTTGTGAATCATAACAGAATATTGCCTGATACAGTGTAGGAAGATGAGCCCTATGTTAGAATGCACTCAAAATACACAGTGGCTGCAACAATGGACTCGACCAACCAACGACTGTGAAGATGGCATAGGACTGGGCAATGTTTAATGAAACATTAAACATTGTACAGGAGGTCGCCAAGAGTAGGAGCTGACTCAATGGCAACTAACAACAACAACATCTTAGTGTATTTTCTTTAAATCTTTTTCTTATACATATAGATATATGTTAATATTTTGACAAAAAACAGATCATTTTGCAAATTTTGCTTTTAATCCAGCACCCCAGGACTTCTGGAAGGGAAGATACAGTAGAATGCTCATGATGGATCTGGCTCCCATTGAGCTTGTGGGCCAGGACTGGGAAAGGAAGATGGGAGGGGCCACACAATTGGCTACCACCCTAGCTCTCCTCGGCGCCTCCACTGGGACTCTCCAGGACTGGATGCTCTAATGTGATTCTTCTGGCAAGTAGAACAGCCTGCATTTGCCTGCCAGGCAGCCAGAAATGTAGCCGACATGGTGGCAGAGCTGTTCTCTGGGTATGGAGAGGCTATTTCCCCTCTGGGACCGAAGACTGGTTTTTAGAAGTTAACACTGAGTTCAACACATGTGAATTGGGTGTGATTTCAGCTCTGCCTGCAGTGAGTAGACACCAAAACACGAAGTCCCATTGCCTGCTGTCCACAGAACACACTTGGCTCTCTGCTTCACTCTCCGCTGCAAGTGGCTTTCTCAGCAAATGGACAGCCAGTCTGGGCTGCTCCCATTTTAGGAACAGAGAACTCAAACAGGCCCTGAAGAGTTGAACTGATCTGTCTGCACCAAGGCCCTGCACACAAGGGGGCAGGTGCTGGTCCTCTGATCCAGACACTCTAGGTGACACATGTCTTCTCACACAAGTAAAAGTTTTCCCTCTCAGCAGACTCCTTTGGCTAGAATAACAAGCTCACTTGCCAGTAAGAGAAAGACCACATTACCCTTCCCCCAAACCAAAGCCAAACCCTTAGCGACTCAGTAAGACCAAGTAGAACTGGCCAATAGGGTTTCCAAGGCTGTAATCTTTATGGAAGCACACTGCCACATCTTTCTCCTACGGAGCAGCTGTGGGTTTGAACCCCCGACCTTTCAGTTGGCAGCCAAGTGCTTTAACCACTGCACCACTAGGGCTCCTTATCCTTCCCTCAAGAATCCTAAAATGTATCGTTCCAGACTTGGATTTTTTTTTTTAACTAGTTTTTCATACAAATGTCTGTTGTCCTAACTCTGAAATTCAGTTAACTTCATGTGCCAGGGACTGTAACAGATGAGTGAGGGAGAAATTTTTCAGTTCATCAAGGTATGAATAACAGAACCTCATTTCTGTTTATGTAAAAAAAAAGTTTACCCATAACTATAGGTCAGTGGTTCTCAAATGGGGACAATTTTGCTCTCCAGGGGACATTTGGCAATGTCTGGAGATATTTTTGGCTGTCACAATGGGGGATGGAGGTTATTGGTATCCAATGATTAGAGGCCAAGAATGCTGCTAAACATCCTATAATGCACAGGAAAGCCCCCCTCAACGAAGTCTTATCCATCCCCAAATGTCAATAATGTTGATATTGAGACCGTGGTATTGAAGGTGACAAGATTGAAGGCATAGATAATGAAAAGAATTCAGTACTCTCTGACTTCACATCTGGAGCAAATGGTTAACAAGCTTAGCTACTAACTGGAAGGTTGGCTGTTTGAGACTGCCCAGAGGTGCTTCCAAGGAAAGATCTGGTAATCTACTTCCAAAAATCAGCTATTAAAAACCCTATGGAGTACAGTTCTACTCTGACACACCTGGGGTCACCATGAGTCAAAGTTGACAGCAACTGGAAAAATCTACTTAAAAACAAATAGTAGAAAAACAAGCCACATACTTTCTCAGAGCACTTCTTCCCCGACGATCTTCTTCCAGCTCTCGATAACAAGTCTGTTTGCTAATTTCTTTTTCCCAGAAGCTTTTGAGCTCGTGACAAGTTTCACAGCAGAAGACCTCTCGGCGGATGTATTGATTGTTCATCCTCTGAAAGATAAAAGGAAAAACAAATCCCAGTTCCTCAAATAAGACCACTCAGATTTTGGAGTGATGGAAAGATGAGTTTGAATATTGTCTTACCAACAAGACACTGTCATTTATAATTTGCCTGTGTGCCTATACTGAAAATAGAAGAGCTGGGATTTGAAGCCAGGTCTGTCTCTCTTCAGAGTGGATGTGTTCTGCTCTGTAGACCTTCATCACAGGAAATGGTCACTGCATTTGGAAATGGCTGCATCCAAGCAAGCTTGTTTGCCGGGGCGGGGGTAGGGGCGTGTATTCGTGAATATAAGGTATTTTTAAGCAAATAACACAGGTGTTCTACTTTTTTTTTTGCCAAATGACCCCTCCCTGCCACCCCCCTTCCCTGGTATTTTCATAAGCATGATATGTTAATTTTTTTTACAGCGACATGCAAAAAAATTAGTGTACTTACGAAAATAACTTGGGGGGGCATGACTGGCAAAAAACATAGAACACGTGTTATTTGTGTAAAAATACAGTATACATGTTTAATACTCAGAAATGTTTACTTTTGTCTCAGGAAAAGACAACTTTCAGTGCAGTCAGTGAGACGGAGGCATGATACGCTGACCGTGCTATCTAATTGTAATCTGGATTTCTAGACTAACGGCTATGTTTTTGAGAAAAATATGTTTTTTCTCAGTGGTCAAAACCAGGATGTGAAACCATATGCCCCGAGGGGTCTTAACCAAGTGACCATCTGCACCTCTCAAAATCCATGTACTCCGGAAGAGTGATGTCTGGGTGCTGTTGCCAACAAGATATTTTTGTAAGATAGACAAAGAAAATAGATGTAAGCATCTTGTGACCATGACCTAAACAGCCTGTGAAACTATCTGTAATCACTAACTGTACTATTAATAATCAGTAACCAATCAGAGTGTGATTATTACAATATTCATTGATTTTCCTGTAATTGCCCTCCCTATGGGGCCCTGGTGGTGCAGTGGTTAAGCGTTTGGCTGCTAACCAAAAGGTCAGCAGTTCAAATCCCCCAGCCACTCCTTGGAAACCCTACTCTGTCCTATAGGGTAGCTATGAGTTGCAATGGACTTGATGGCAATGAGTCTGATTTTTTTGGGGGGGGCCCTCCCTATGGTTTGTTTCCTCTTTTTACCCCCCTAAGAATACTTGTATAACAAGACTGTTCTGGGGACTACCTGGTTCCATTTTCAATGGGCTACGTACTTCCCGAATTGCAGTTGTTTTAAACCCTTAATAAGCCTCTCTGATTTAACTTGAAACAGTGTTCAAGTTTTTCTCTACACTTTTAACACAAACATTCCTCGTTTTCCAGGCCTTAGAGATTCCTGCAGACAAGTAGATGCAAAGGATTGCAAAACAGGTTGCCGCTGCCTTATAGTGAACACCTGGTCAGATACAAGCTTCCACTGTGGCTGGAGAATGGAAAGGCATCTGGCATTAGTTGACATTAGTTGACCTTGCCAAGGTCACTCAGCCGGAGAGTGGTAAGGCTGTCAAAATCCAGAGCCCATACTTTTCCCACCATACCCAGCCATCTCCCTTGAAAGGAGGAAGTATGGCTTCCATGCTCTTTGCCCCTTGGAGGGGCTCAGAATCTCTGGGTGGTGCAAACGGTTAAGCAATTGACTACTAGCTAAAAGGCTGGCTGTTCAAACCTACCCAGAGGCACCTCAGAAGACAGGCCTGGCCAACTGCTTCTGAAAGATCACAGCCATTGAAGACCCTATGGAGCAGTTCTACTCTGCACAAATGGGCTCATCGTGAGTCAGAACAATCTAATCAACTAACAGCAACAAAATATATATAACAAAATTTGGTAATTTAATCATTTTTAAGTGTAGAATTCAGTGGCATTGATTACATATACAATGTTGTACAACCACTACCACTATTTGTTTCCAAAACTTTTTTATCACACCAAACAGAAACTCTGTGCCCATTGAGAAAGAGTTTTAATTCTCCTAGAATCCAGATTTCTGGAATCCATGGAGTTAGGGTGACCCACCCAGGTCATTGCCCTGAGATCTTCTTTTGAATCTTGAGCCTTGAGAAAACTATTTTCTGAAAGTCACCTTTAAGTCAAACAATAGCCTAGTAAGTAGATTAGTAAGACTGTTTTGCTGTAGGCATTGGGCTCTTTTGAATAATTATCTACATACAGTCAGTTTCTACAAACAGAGACTCCAAGATCAGGCTAGAAGCTATGTTTTAGGGTAGATTGTTATTACATAAACACACTGTTCTGGCCCCTTTTCCATGGCAATGCCTATAAGATGGAGTATAAGAATCTTTGGAAGGGACTGTGGTAGTGCTTGGCTGCTAACCTAATAATGGTCAGTGGTTCGAACCCACAAGCTGCTCCGCCGGAGAAAAATGTGGCAGTCTGCTTCTGTAAAGATTTACAGCCTTGGGAGCTCCATGGGACAGTTCTACTCTGTCCTACCTGGTTGCTATGAGTTGGAATCAACTCCACAGCAACTTTTTTTGTTGTTGTTGTTGGTTTAAGGGTCTTTGGAAACTCTTTAATCTTTGGAACATTTTTGGCTCCCTAGTTGAAATGTTACCCTGATTCGTAAATTGTATATTAAATAAACTTCAGTCAATTTCTATTATTGGCTTAATATGATTTTTGTTTTAACACAATTAGGTAGTAACTCCCCGTTCCCCCTGTTATTTTTAATACTTTGAAGCCCATAATAGGTACTCAGTTATTCTTCACTAAATCGAATCAAATGAGCCCTTTCCTAATTTTTGTTTTTCTTAAAATGAGCTGGCCTGGAGGGAGCAATTGCCCCTTCAGAATATGTCAGACATCGAGGGAAGGTGTGAGGAGGGATTGTTTTTGTACTTTCTGGGTAAGGGAAGGACTCAGGTCCAGTAGCCTTCTCTAGTCTCCCCGGCTGGAGCTGTTCCCTGGAGCCTCTGGAAGTTTTCCATGCACGCTCCACTTTAGTTCTGAAGAGCAGAGCCTGCCTGGAACACAGGTGACGATTAGTGCCCCCCTCCTCTCTTCTAAACTGGATTTCCCACTTATTTCCTTTTCTCCACTAAGGATTCAGTGCACAGCATTCAAGTAAATTCCTAGTCACTTGCCATTGAAATAGAAGCCCTTAACACACATCTATCAGGTTGTCCATTTGCATTCATAGCACTAGAGTGTGGGATATGTACCCCTGTATAGCAACTAGGCTTCCTAATGTTTAGTTTAAACTCCAGGGATACCTAAAAAGGAGAGTTGCCATGGAGTCGATTTGACTCACGCTGACCCCATGTGTGTCAGAACAGAGCTGTGCTTCATAGGGTTTTCAGTGTTTGTTTCTGGAAATAGATCATCAGGCCTTTTTCCAAGGTGCCTCTGGGTGGACTCGAATCTTCAACCTTCCAGTTATCAGTAATAATGTCAACTGTTTGCACAGCCCAGGAATACCCAAGGGATAGCTGAGGCCTCTCATTTCCTGATGTGTCCTTTGCCTGTGTAAATGGAAAATAAGATACAGTAATGGTATTTTCTTTTAACTGGGAAGAAGGCGTTAACGTAGAACCTGCAATCATTTGCATGATTTATTCACAGATTTCTTTGTAACAAAATACTCCTAAAAATTTCAAGTTCATATTAAGTACCTGCCATTGAAAGAAAAGATAGTTTGGTTCAATAGGTGTTCAATGGATTTTTTTTCTTTCCTTAAAATTTAGAAGAAACTTTTTATCCTGAAGAGCTTCATTAAGAAGGAAAGAGAAGCCTGTGTAGGAACACAGGCTGCTCATGTCATGACTGCAGGTCATATCCACTCCATTGGGGAAAATGTGTGTGTTTGAATACGGAAAGAGGATCTATTCTAGCAGATGCTGTAGTTGCATAATTTTGAGCCAGGTTACGAGAAATAGCTGAAAGCAAGGGTGACTGCCACATACCCAAGGAATAAATTAAATCAAGGTGCTCCTGAAGGAAACCAAGCAGTTGGATGCATGCTGGTGCGCTTCCTGTTCCCTTTGGCCAGGAAGCACTTCTGGGTGCTTTGTGTTTGTGGGAGAGCTTGAGTGCAGTGGAGTTGCTGTGACCTTCGGCGTTGGGGGTGGGGGGAGGGATTTAGGACAGGTGATGAACTCAGATGTCCGGGGGGCCAGGCAGGCGTCAAAAAGGAGTGAAGCTCCTAGGCCTGCACTACAGGGAGTGATGGGCACTGTGGTCCTTCAAAGAGCACATGCTCTGCTTGTACACATCGCATTAAAAAAGATGTCAAACTCTGTGCTGCCCAAAGAGAAGATGACTTTTGGCTGCCTGCAGTCGAAGGGCTACCTCATTGCCCCTCTCAACGGATGCATGCTTATGTTCTTTCTTCTTTAGGAGCCCCTGGCTGGTGCAAACAGTTAACATGCTCAGCTGCTAACCGAAAACTTGGAGGTTTGAGTTTACTCACAGGAACTTTGGAAGAAAGGCCTGGTGATCTACTTCCAAAAATCAGCCATTGAAAACCCTATGGAGCACAGTTCTACTCTGACACACACGGGGTTGCCCTGAGTCAGAGTCGAGTCAATGGCAACTGATTTACTGGTTTTCTTCCATAACTTTTCTCAAAACCCCCTCCCAGTGCTCCCTCTGCAGGGCACCCTGAGCTATTTTACTTTCTCTCTGACTCCCTCCTTCCTACCAAGTCTCTCGGAGCAGCGCCCTTTCTTGCCTCTGCACTCGAGCAATCAAATACCACCCTAGCTGTCAAAACTCGCTCTTGCTATTACCAACTGGCATGGGAGTTCTTCACCAAGCCTCGCCTCACCCTGTCTTGGACACCTCACACGTGGACTTATCTACTCTGCCTGCCAAACACTTCTTGTGTCCCACCTTGCTAACCAGGTCCTGAAGCTATGTCGGACAAGCTAAGACGGCAAGGGGGCCAAGAAGGAGCTCAGCCCAGGTGCAGAGAGGACTTGTTATCACTGCACAGATTTGTGACTTTGGCCAAATAAGCCCTTTTCATGCTCTGAGCCTCAGTTTCACTATCCTGTGAAGTGGGGATTAAAATGTGATGACATAGAGAAAAATGCCTAATACACTACCATTCATTCACCAGATGTTTATCTACCAAAGCACTAAATGCTTGCCCTCAGAGAGCTTGCAGTCTATTTTAGGGACCCTAGGCTGGCAGTTCGAATCCACCAGATGCTCCTTGGAAACTGTATGGGGCAGTTCTCCTATAGGGTCACTATGAGTCAGAATCGACTTGACAGCAACGGGTTTGGTTTGGTTTTTGGTTTCAGTAGAGTAATCAGGAGTCCAGGATGGCCCAAACAGTTAAGTGCTCAGCTACTAGCTCAAAGTTTGGTTATTTGAATCCACCCACAGCTGCCTTGGAAGAAAGACCTGGCAGTCTATTTCCAGTCATTGAAAACCCTGTAAAGCACAGTTCAATTCTGACACATGGGGTCACTATGAGTTGGAATTGACTCATCTGCAACTTTTTTAAAAATTATTTTTTATTTTTAGTAAACAATCATAACTGTTAAACAAAAGTAAATCACTGCCATAATACATTCTCACCACCTTTAGTTTACACATGATATTGGATGCTTTGCTTTTTATTAACTCAACCCATATTTGAGGTTTATTTATTTCTGTTGCTGGGCTGTCAGAATTAGAAAGCCTTACATCACAGGGATAAGATGCTTCCCATGTTGTACAAGGTCCAGCATTAGACCATGTACAAAGAAGCCTTTAGCAAAAGTTCCTGGTGATGAGTTTCACCTTTACATCATTTCAGCTGTTATATTTGTGGGATCTTCGTGGGCAGTCCCTATAATTGTGCTCATTGGGTGATGTTCAACATGTTTAAGAAATGACTATTGTACTAAAGTTGACAGTTGCCACTCTGCTAAAGATTGGACTCATCTCCATATGTTATTTCACAGCCTAACTGCTTGTTTTGCTGGAAACTGCTAGGAAACCCAAACTTCAGCATTTAGGACTATGACAACTTGTAAGAACTTCTATAAGAGGACATGCATTTTGCTTTTAGATAAGCAATGTCATCCCCACCCGTTTTTACTTGTTTTACATTTATTGGTCCCATTTCCTGTGCTCGCTGTGAACAGCACTGTAGTAGCTGGTATCGCCAGCTTTGTACCCTCAAGAAACAGAACTGATAGCAATCTTAGAAAAGCATATTTAGCAAAATAGCAAAATAGGAAACAGAAAATAAAAAGTGTCCAGTTCTCCTTGGGGTATTGATGGAAAATGTGAGCACTGGTAGTGTCTCTCTCTGCACCTACAGCTGGTCCAGGCGAAAAATCATCAACTCTATGTTGCATTTATATGGTGCTGCCCCCAGAGGAACGCCAATGAGAGTGGAAGGCTTTACTTTCTCAAGTTGATCTCTTAGTGGGAGTCAGGAAGTAGGGAAAGTCACTGTGACCCCCTGTCGGATGGATTAGTGGTGCTTTTATAATCACAGAAATAAGAAATATAAGGAATGTGCCTATATGTAAATCTGTCAGGTACCTGAGCCTCCTGAGGCACTTTTAAAGATCGACAAGCCCAAGCTCCTGCTCTTTACATGAAGAGCTTTTCAAAGTCAGGTGTTTTCATTCTGTCAATGTTTTTATAAATCTGATTTCAGATCTTCCCCTTCATCCTTTATAAGCTTCAACTTGCTACTTTCATCTCCTACCACTGCCTGTCAGTTTGTTGTATGGTGGTGGCTTGTGTGTTGCTATAATGCAGGAAGCTATGCCACCAGTATTTAAAATGCCAGCAGGGTCACCCATGGTGGATAGGTTTCAGCAGAGCGTCCAGACTAAGACAGACTAGGAAGAAAGACCTGTCGATCTACTTCCAAAAATTAGCCAATGAAAACCTTATGGATCACAACGGAACATTGACTCTTTTGCTTTGGATATGTCATCAGGAATGATCAGTCACTGGAGGAGGACATCATATTTGGTGAAGTAGTGGGCCAATGAGGGTGTGGGGACCCTCGGTGAGATGGGTTGGCACAATAAGTGCAATGGTGGATTCAAACATGCTGGCATTTTGTTCTGTTGTACATAAGGTCGCTATGAGTTGGAGTCAACTCGACGGCAGCTAACCACGACAATAGCTTCCATCTCATGGTGTATACAGATTGGAGGGTAGGTGGGTTTGTGCAAGAGTCTGACTGAACAGTTTAGAGGGAGCACAGTCTACACAAGACCTCCATCACTTCTTACACCAATTGCAAGTTCAAGGGGTTCTCAAAGTAACCCTCAGTTTTGATAATTCACTAGAAGGGCTCACAGAACTCACTGAAAGCTATTATACTCAGAGTTACAGTTTATTACAGGGAAAAGATGCAGCTTAAAATCAGCCAAGGCAATAAGTACATAGGGCAGAGTCCTGGAGAAGTACCAACCATGGAGCTTCCATTGTCCTCTCCCTGGGGAGTTATAGAGGTGTTACTTTTACTGGAATTGATGAGTGACAATATACATAGAGTCTTGCCAACCAGGAGAGTTCACCTGAGCATTGGTGGTCAGTTTTTTTGGGGGGCTTGATCACCTATTGCCTGCTTGGCTGATCTTTAGTCTCCAGCCTCTACAGAGGTAGAGCTGATACTTCATTGCCCAAAGCCCCCACCCCAAATCACATTGTTACTATCTAGCTGGCTGAGGTCTCCCAGGCAAACAAAGATGCTCCTATCAAGCATGACATTCCAGTGGCCTAGAGATCACCTCCCAGTAGTCTAGGGCAAAGGCCAGACGTCTCTTTAAAAAACAAAAAAAGGTTTGCTACTGAGTCAGTTCTCCATGGTGGCCCCATATGTGTTAGAGTAGAACTGTGCTCCACAGGGTTTTCAATGGCTGATTTTTCCAATGATCACCAGGCCTTTCTCTCGAAGCACCTCCAGGTGGACTCAACCTTCAACCATTTTGGCTGCAAGTTAACTGTTTGCACCACCCAGGGACTCCAGATGTCTATTCAAATCAAAACCAAACCTGCTGCTGTCGAGTTGATTTTAACTCACAGTGACCCCATAGGCTAGAGTAGAACCGCCCCATAGGGTTTCCGAGGAGCGCCTGGTGGGTTCAAACTGCTGACCTTTTGGTTAGCAGACAAGCTGTTAACAACTATGCCACCAGGGCTCCAGACTTCTCTTTGGATAAGGTTAATTCTTCACTACATAATGTGTGTGCTTTTTTTTTTTTAATAATTAAAAAAAAAGTTTTTTTTGTTGTACTTTAGGTGAAGGTTTACAGAACAAATAGTTTCTCATTAAACAGTCAGTGCACATATTGTTTTATGACATTGGCTAACAACCCCGCGACATGTCAACATGCTCCCTTTTCGGCCTTGGAGGACCTTTTTTTTTTTTTGGTGAAAATATACATAGCCAAAGATACACCATTTCAAAAATTTCTACATGTACAATTCATTT
>NW_004444056.1:453472-490509 GCF_000243295.1 Trichechus manatus latirostris | reverse complement strand
TGTGGTCCATTAGTCCTTTGGACTAATCTTTCCCTTGTATCCTGTTCTCTTCATTCTCCTTTGCTCCCAAAGGGGTGAGACCAGTGGAGTATCTTAGATGGCTGCTCACAGGCTTTTAAGACCCCAGACGCTCTCACCCAGGTAGAATGTAGAACATTGTCTTTATGAACTGTTATGCCAATTGAGCTAGATGTTCCCCGAGAATGTGTGTGCTTTTTAATGTCCTTTTAGTTCTTCTAATCCTAAGATTCTCCAAGAATATAAGGTAATTTCTTTTTCTTGACAACCAGATAACTACCTCCCAATGACTCAAAAATCAGGAGCAGCAAATTTAAATATCTATAATAACCAGAAGATCACATAAATGAGTCATTCTGGTTTTTTTCATAATAAACACTTAGAAATAGTTTCTGTTCCCTCCCTTTAAAAAATGTATATTTGCTCCCCTAATTTTGATAAAAAACATGGGTACAGAGAAATATTTCTCTTCTTTAAGATAAACAAAAGGGTGAAACTCATTAGTATTGGCAACTGATATTCAGCCATGGGTAGACAACAGCGAGTGGAAATGAATCCAGGGATGGAGCAGGTCTGCTTCAAGTAAAAAAACAAAAAACAAACCTGTTTGCCATCCAGTCAATTCTGACTCATGGCGACCACATGCGTTTCAGAGGAGAACTGTGCTCCATAGGGTTTTCAATGGCTGTGATCTTTCAGGAGTAGATTTCCAGGTCTTTCTTCTGAGGCATCTCTAGGTGGATTCGAACTGCCAGTCTTTAGATTAATAGTCAATTGATTAACTATTTGTGCTGCCCAGAGACTCTGCCCCACCAAAGAGTCAAACAAAAACTGCTGCACCTGGCTAGTGGACTGCTAGTTTGTGATCTCTGGCTTCTTTTATTGCTATGTATTAAGTAATTAGTAAATAACCTTTACTCTTCAAAGTGTTTTACATCTCTCATTTGATTCTCACAACAACCCTATTCTTATCCACATTTTTCAGGGGAGACTAAATGTGCCCAAGATCACATTGTTGATGTTGGCAGAGCTGGGATTCAAACCCTGTCCAATTCCAAAGCCTGCACTTATCACTATTACACTATTTACACCACCTGCCCACCAGACAGGAAATGGCGGCTGGTGTGAAGACATGGGTAAAGCATGAAGCATGCATCACAGTGAATTTCTTCTGAGCATTGTGCCAAATGTTATCTCATTTAATCCTCAACTTGTTGTGGCAGATTTTATTATTTCCATATTTTTGGAAGAGGAAGTGAGCCTGAGAAGTGGAGCAATTTTCTTCCAACCCCGCGCTAATAAGGGGGTGGATCCAGGAATCTAGCCCAGACTTTCTGATTCCACAGCCCAAGATTTGTCCACTCACTGGGGGCTGATGTCACATGTAAGTAACAGTGAGCAAGAAATCATGCTTTGCCATTGCTAATGCACTCTTGAAAATGATCTAGTTTGATTCTATCAATAGTTCTGGGGAGCAGGTTTTATTATTCCCCCAGTTACCAGATAAGAAGCCAGGCTTAGAAGCTCTTTAAACTCTTGTCTAAATCACTGAACCAGTAAACGCTGGTTCTGGGCTCTGAACTCAGGCTGTTTGATTCCAAAGTTCTTCTCATCACTGCCCACAGCTGGAAACATTTTTCCTTACTCATTTAGGGGAAAGTTCACCTACCCTAGAAAAAAATGAGGACTAATTAGTTTCTGTCACCACAGAATATAATTATCCTAAGATACTCTGCAAGGGCATTGCAGACCCAGCCTGTGCTTTCAATCCTGCAAGTTTCTGTGGGCAAGTCTGGAAGCCTTGTTCAATAAATCAAACAGCAGCAATAGCATGACCTCATGGAGGAGAAGGGCTATGGGCGCCATGCTAGGGATGAGGGCCAGTAAGATCATAAATATTAATCTAGTTAGTTGTTCTGTTAAAAAAAATTACCTTTAAAAATGCTATAAAGGTCAATATTAAATCATTGACAAAACTGGAATTTGGACAATAACAGTATTGTATCGATGTTAAATTTCTTGAAGTTGACAACTGTGCTGTGATTATGTAAGAGAATGACCATGTTCTTAGGAAATAATATAATGAAGTATTTAGAGGTGAAGGGTCATGATTTATTCAGCTTTTTCTCAAATGGTTCAGAAAAAGTATGTTGATAGATAAATGAAGGTAAAGCAAATGTTAAAGCAAACGGTACAATGGTGATGATAGGTGTATCTGGGTTAACATTATATGGGAGTTCTTTGAACTATTCTTGCAACTTTTCATAATCTTAAAATTATTTGCAAATAAAAAGTTCTAGAAAAGAAAAATAAAATTACTTTCCTCTTCTTTCAAGAGAAAAATTGCTATTCACCTTGTGACCTTTATGCTTACCCCAGCCTCTTATGCAGGCACTAACCTCTTAAATAAACCCTAGCTAAATTTTACCTTTTAAAACTCTTTGTAATGAATATTTTATAGTGCCTGAAAGTGGGAAAGAGCTTTAACAAAAGGTGGGGGCATTGCAAAAGGATGCTGGAGCCCACTGGAAAGAGCTCCCAAAGGCCCAAACTGGAGCAACGTGAGCAACAGAAGAAATACTGTGATATTAGTTACAACCCAGAGAATAGAATAAATATCCATGAGTCCAAGCTGATAAAATAAATGATTGAATGAATAAATAAATGGGGGAGAATGGACAAATATTCTTCAGAGTAGAATTCCAATTAATAAAGGTAAACTGAATGAGGAAAATAGAACATCACAGTAATAATTGCTGCATGGATGAATACTAATAACGAATATGAATAATTGCATATCCATGGATGAATGATAAAATCAGTGCATGAAACTTTAAGGAGAAACAGGATATTTGGATAGTCTCAAAATATCTCTCTGAAAATTTACTAATAATTGTGGTGGTTTTAACACATGACTGAAAATTCTTTGACACCCCTCCCACCAAGAGGTGAAGTTTAATTCCCCTCCCCTTGAGTGTGGGATGACTTGGTGACCTGCCTCTAAAGAATAGAAGGGAAGATAAGAACTTTACAGTGGAGAAACATGGCAAATACCACCTTAACCAAGTGATTAAGGTAACTGTCACCAGTAATAGGTAATGTTGACATGATGTATCCCCTGATAAGAAGTGACACAAAGGCCCATTACCTCTTTGGTACACTTCCTCTAAATCCAAAAACCTTGGTCTATTCATGAGAAAATAGCAGACACACTCCAATTGAAGGACATTCCACAAACTAACTGACCATTTTTCATTAAACATGTCAAGGTCATACAAGACAAGGAGAGACTCCCAAATTGTCACTGTCACAGACTGGAGGATACTAAGGAGACATTACACACACATACACACACATACACACACACACACATATACATATGAATATATATATACTATGTAGGATATATATACATATATATAGGAGCCCTGGTGGTATAGTGCTTAAGAGTTCTGTTGCCAACTAAAACGTTGGCAGTTCAAATCCACTAGGCGCTCCTTGGAAACTCTATGGAGCAGTTCTACTCTGTCCTATAGGGTTGCTATGAGTCGAAATCGAAGTGATAGCAATGGGTTTTTTGTTTATATAAATATAGGTTAATATGTAATTTCCTTATTTTATATATTATTTATATGAAAAAATAGATTGTGTTGAGAATTAAATGAGATATTGTGGCATGCAAAGCACTTAATATATGGCCCATAGCAAACACTCATCATCTATAGTCATATTAGCAACCTGTGGCAAGTACAGTATCAAATGTTATTTAATCCTCAACTTGTTGTGGTATGTTTTATTATTTCTGTATTTGTGGAAGAGGAAATGAGTCTGAGAAGTTAAGTGACTTTCTCCCAGCCCCAGAGCTAATATAAACCCACTGCCATCCAGTCAATTCCTACTCATAGTGACCCCATAGGGTTTCCGAGGCTTTAAATCTTGACAGAAGCAGACTGCCACATCTTTCTCCTGCAGAGCCGCTGGTGGTTTTGAACTGCCGACCTTTTGATTAACAGTCAATCACTTTAATCACTGCGCCGCCAGGGCTCCACAGAGCTAATATCTATCTATATCTTTATCTATATGTATATCATCTATATCCATACTATATCCATATCTATAGCTCACATAAATGCAATGTGGTATCCTGGAACAGAAAAAAAGATATTAGTGGAAAAACTGGAGGAATCTGGATAAAGTCTGAAGTTAATTTTACTGTACTAACATTAATTTCATAGTTTTGATAAGTGTAGCATGGTTATATAAGATGTTAACATTAGAGGAGGCTGGGTGAAAGGTATATAGGAACACTATTATTTTCATGATTTTCTCTAAATCTAAAATTATTTCAAAATAAAAAAGTTAAACCAAAAAAGGCTTTGTACCAAGTGCATGCATCTTTCTGGCACTATGGACAGATATAAATTATGGGTCACTTGCGCTGGGAAAATTTTCCAGTGAACACGGTGATATCTGGTCCTGAAGCCCCGGCATCATGGAGCTCAGCTCTACCCACATGGTGGAAAGAACCCTGGACTAGGGGTTAGGACACCTCTACATCCCATATCAGGTTCCTTTGTGGTGCAAACGGTTTGTGACTGACTATTAACCTAAAGGTTGGCAGTTTGAACACACCCAACCATGCCACGGAAGAAAGGCCTGACAAACTGCTTCCATAAAGATTACAGCCAAGAAAAACCTACGGAGTAGTTCTACTCTATAACACATGAGGTCACCATGAGTTGGAATCAACTCAGCAGCAATGGGTTTTTTTTTTGTTTTTACATCCCATATGGACAAGTTACTTGGACTAAGGCTGTTTTCTGTTCTGTAAAATGAAACAACATGTACTTTCAACATGTTAATGAGTTTTTAATTGACAAAGCTGCTTGTGTAAGTATTTAACTCAATAAGTCCTTAATAAGATTCTGGGTTGTCTAATTGATATCTATAGTGTTGATCACACATCAGGGGCCACAAGCTCCTAAGCCTGCAGGGTCCAGATGTGTGTAGAGCAGTCTGTGGTGACCTCAAGCATGCGTGGCTCAAGTAAGGGAGTCACTGCCACTCAGCTCCAACTGACTATAGTCACCAGTTGGGCATGGTCCCAGTGTTGCCAGATATTCTGATTTTTTAAGAGAAGCAGAAAATTCCAATTTCTAAAAACGTGTAATCTCCTTATTTTTAAATATTGGCAATGAATTTAAAACATTTTAAAGCATTGTGCTGACCATCAAAACATGTCTGTTGGCCAGATTTGGCCTTTGGGTCTCTGGTTTTTGAGCACTGACTTACATGGACTTGTGAGGAAAACCTGTGGGTTCTCCATGGACCTCAGAGCCACGCCTTAGATTCCAGGTGAATCATGCTGTGGCCCATGTAGAGTTAAAATAAAACACTGAAAAGCAAAAGCAGGCAGACTTCAGCTCCCCCAACCCCACCGCTACCACACTGCTAACCACAGCAGAGTTTATACTGGTTATGTCTAGGCTATTCAATTTGATGGCTAGTCACCTAATTGGGGTTGGAAGGGAAGTGGGAGGTCATTAAGCCCATCCTAACATGCATAGAGAAGCCCTGGTTCTGCCCAGCTCCCGACTCATGAGAGCTTAGCCTGGCTGAATTTGGAGCAGGAGCCAGGCCTCCACTGTCTGTGGCTCTGGTCTCATATCCTTGTCCCCTCAACTAGATTCTAAACTCATGCGGGGCAAGGGTCTGACTCAAAATGGTGCCTTTCACACACGAAACCAAACCAGTTGCTGTCGAACTGTGCTCCGTAGGGTTTTCAACGGCTGATTTTTCAGAAGTAGATTGTCAGGCTTTTCTTCTGAGGCATCTCTGAGCAGACTCGAACCTCCAACTTTTCAGTTAGTAGCCAAGCACTTAGCCATTTGCACCACCCAGGGACTCCTCACACAGTAAGTCATAAATAGGCTTGTTTGTCTAATGGAAAAAACACCTATGATTCCTTCATGCTTACACCACTTACCTGATCAATCTAAATTGGCCTAAGAATTTGAACTAAAAGGGGTAACTTCTTTAGCAAATTTTACATTCTGTGCCTGTTAAAACTTTTAAAGTGGGCTAAAATATTGTTCCTCTCCTTAGCCGCCCACCTCTCACCCCGAAGTTCCAGTCCAGTGGCTACTCGACTATCACAAATCAATGTTACTTTTTTTCTGAGGAGAAAAGCGGGCAATGTGTCCCTTTTAAAACAGTGGGCTCTAGCCACGGCCTGATTTCCCAAAAGAGTTGGGTTTCCAGAAAGATTAAATTAAAGAAAAAAAAAAAGGGATATCTGAAACAAAGACTCCGTAACCATCTCTATTGTTCTGGTGAGTGAGAATAAAATCATGGTGGTGATTGTCGCACATTCCTGTCCCACAGAATGTGTTTTATAAACTAGCTGGATTATTCTGATCAACAAAGCGTTAATTCCTCAGAAACCCAAGAGGAGGGAAAGAGGCAGCTGTGTCTAAACTTGACAAGTTCAGGAGAATTGTTACAGTGGGAGGAGGAAACAGGGGGCACTGTGGTCCAGGAGAGCAAACACACTTAGCACACTTGTAGTAGTGTTAAAGGAAGTAAGACACTTGAGAGCAAAAAGTATAGAGACTTACAATAGCATTCGCTCTTCTTTCTCTCCCTGACTATTTTAGGACAGTTTATTTTTTTCTCTGTTTTGTTTTTTGTCATCATGGTCCATATGTTTGTGAGGTACATATCAAAATTATGGCATGCCATAATTTAGTCACTCTTCCTTGTCAGGAAACTCCCAAATTAATTTGTTCAAAGGGTTACAAAGGTTTACACTAGAAAAGATGATCCATTAAGACTATATTTTAACAAATGTAAGTGTAGTACATGCACACGGTAAAATATTTCAAAGTACTGAAGGATATAAAGCTAAAAGTCTTACTTCTCCTTTCTCGCCACCAGCTACACTTCCCAAAGACATTCCCAGTTGATGTCCTATTTATACATTCATTTTAATGAGAGCATATGTATGTGTATGTATGTACTGCATATATACGTACTACGTATGTATGTACTACATATGTATGTACTACGTATGTATGTACTACATATGCTGTCATACATTTTGCTTTTTCACTTAAGGATATTTTTCCTCACCAGCACACATTCTTCTTCATGGCTGCAGAGTAATCTCTATATGGATATAACATAACTTATTCAACCATGCTCATATTTATGGGCATTTAGATTAATTCTTATTTGGATCTATTATAAAAAATGCCATAGGAGTATGTGCAATTAAAGGTTTAGTAATTCCATATTACCCTCTACATCTTTGTGAGTGTTGAAACATTTATAGATTTAGAAGATTCTCTTCTAGAGCAGTGCTACTATTCTCCTCTAGAACAGAAGAGACCAGCCTGTCACTGCATGTGGCTCTTAGTGCAGACACACAAGCATAGCTTATGGTCTTGTACTGAGGAGAACATACCTAAATGTGCCACCCCACTACAGAATGTGGAAGGCATTTGGCACTCAAAAAATACATGCAGAATTAATGAATCACGGCAGTGCTGAAAGTGAGGCAGTAAATGTTTCAATTCAATTGTTTCAAATATTTATTTTGTTTAAAAGTTTTCTTTATTTAAGATTTTGGAAAAGATACTTCACTTTAGTCTCCTCATCTGTGAAATGAGGTGTTTAGTGTCAGGAAAATCTATCAGAATCAAGTTCAAGGAAGAGTCTGTCTCTTCAAAATTACAGGATCTTCCAAGTGAGAATAGCTGGGTGCCTTGCACATATGTGAAGGGCAAATATCAATAACTAGACAGACCTTTTGCAAAAGGGGGCTGTTCCTTGGTAAATCACCCAGAGCCAGAAGCATTTTGACTAGAATTTACATATACTGACAGAATTGGTTCTCTGTGCAGTATATCACTACCAGTTTGGGAAAGTCATAATTCCAATGGCAAGTTTTAAATTTAATTTACTAGGATCGCTATAAGTCAGAATCAACTTGACGGCAACAAGTTTGCTTTAATTAACTTATGGGAATCCCTGGATGGCACAAATGGTTAAGCACTTGACTACTAGCCAAAAGGCTGATGGTTCGAACCTACCCAGAGATGCTTCTTAAGACAGGCCTGGTGATCTGCTTCCAAAAGGTCAAAGCCTTGAAAACCCAATAGAGCAGTATTACTCTGCACACATGGAGTTGCCATGAGTCAGAACCGACTCAACAGCAACTAACAACAACAACAACAAATTAAGTTATACATAAAGAGTCCTAGAGCTCACTGAATCATGATGTAAGTTTAATTAAAAAAATAACATTTACTGAGTCTTGACTTGTGTGAGGCTCATGCACTTTTGTCTAATGAAGGGCCAGATAATAGTCAATTGTATAAACAAAAACAAAAGAAAATTCCACAGTTTGATTTCCCAAATCCCAGGTTATCCATCAAGTAAAAAACCCAAATTAAATTAAAAACCTCAATTAAAGATTAATCCTGTTGATCATTAGCTTCCCGTGGTCCTATAACAAACGTTTCCTTGGGACTAAGCTATCCATTAATCAATGTGTGATATTTTCTTTATTTTGTTTAATCTTAACAGAGCCTTGCTCAGTGACATTAATGCTGATTTCTGGCTTTTTCACATTCTTTAACTTGAAATTCATGCATTACTGATGTGTAGAAATTAGAGACAGAAAAGATCTATTGGCCTAAATAAGTCACTTCCAAACTGGTACAGGGCAGGGTGTTCAAATTTAGGAAAAAACGAGTCCAAGTGGCCGACAAGAGAAAGATTTAAAAGGAGTACATATGCCTCAATTCCCAGCCCCAAAAGTGAGATGAACACAATCTCAATGCACTGTACCTTTAAGGAGAATTTGCAGGTGAGTTGATCACCTGCTCAGGTGCAAAGGAGGGCAAGTCTCTCAGCCCCACTCCTGTCTCCTCAGCTCTTGGATTTGTGAAGGCCACTGTTGCAGTCCTGAGATCTTACTGTTGCAGCTCTTTATATGTGGAGTGCAGGAGTTACAGAAATCCTCAGTCTTTCAAGGTCATTTGAACCCAGTTAGTAGCAGAATCAGACAATATCTTTCCAGGGACATTGTAGCCTTCCCTCATGGTGAGCGATGGCTAAAACTATACCATCTCTTGCTATCCGACACGCCCCAGGACAGGCAAGCTTCTGTTTTGGCAGGTCCCATGAGGACTATGACTTGGCCTGAATCAAGAGAGATGATTAGAATATGTACTGGATTATCCATGTGCTCTGCTCCTCTGTGACTTGTGAAAAGCTACCCTCTGCCTAAAAGTGTGTAAAGGGGACGTGAATGATGGGATGAGTCACACTTGGGTGTAACATTACAGGAAGACTTAGAGAGGCATCTTGTTCTTTGGAGTCATTAATCCTTGTGTGTAATCTGGTGATGACATATCATGGCCTGCTTAGTTCTCTACCAGCTGTAGGAGGAATTGACCCCTGGTGAGTGTTTTCCAGTAAAATGCATCCAAATGAGATCATCTTCTCCTTTTAGAGTAGCTCTTATTCTATTATGGAGGAGCACACTTTGTCCTTAGGAAAAACATTTAGAATACTCACTCATCTGATAACAGAGATAGCTCTGGTTTTCATCAAACCCTTCTACTGTGCTAGTAATTGCATACCCATTGCTTGGATCAGTGGCTTATAAATTTATAACTCACATTACACATGGCAACCTCATCTAGTAGTGATGTTTAAATTTTATCTTGCTGAAATGGTAATGGAGCCCTGGTGGCAAAGTGATTAAGAGCTTGGCTGCTAACCTAAAGGTCAGCAGTTCAAATCCACCAGTCATTCCTTGGAAACCTTATGGGGCAGTTCTACTCTGTCACATAGGTTGCTGTGAGTCGAAATTGACTTGATGGCACACAACAACAATAATATATTATGGTGTTGTATATTTGTCTCTCTCTCTCTCTCTATATATATATATATATACATATTTGCACTAAAGAAAATACAGTGGAACTGAATAATTAGCAGTGACAGATCATTAGCTAACTTACAGTTTCTCCTTCCTTTCTTCTTTAATTCTTCCTTTATCTTTCTCATTCTTTCCTTCATTCCTTCCTCTCCTCCCCTCCCTTCCCCCTCTCCTTTCCTCCTCCTCCTTCTTCTTCTCTCACTCTCTCTTTGCCACCCCAAAGGCTGTGGAAGTTACTTCAGTTACATGACATTCCTGAGTCTTTATTTACACCATTAGCAAAACTCCAGGAAGGTTATCCAAACAGTTCACATGTGATGTTACTCCACTTGGCTTATAACAGTTCTGTTATAAGCTACTAACATGAAATTTTGCAGAATCTATAATTTGTTCCACTTCAAAGAGTGAGCATTTATGTTCTTCCTAGTTCAAATGAGTTTCTAATCTACAAGTATCTGGATGTGCAAATTTTGATTCTACTTTTTAAAATTTTATTTATTTTGTTGTTGTTGTTGTTGAGAGTATACACAGCAAAACATACACCAATTCAACAGTTTCTACATGTACAATTCAGTGACATTGATTACATTTTTCGAGTTGTGCATCCATTCCCAGTCTCCTTTTCTGAGTTGTTCCTCCTCCATTAATTTAAACTCACTGCCCCCTAAGGTTTCTATCTAATCTTTCAAGTTGCTGTTGTCAGTTTGATCCCATATAGAGAGTTCTTAAAAGAGCATAATGCTCAAGGCATACCTTTTAACTAGTTAAGCTAAACCTTTGTTTGATTTTAAGAAGACTTCAGGGGATATTTTTGGTTTAAGGTTTAAAGATTATCTCAGGGCAATAGTTTCAGGGGTTCATCCAACCTCCATGGCTCCATAAAGTCTGGAATTCATAAGAATTTGAAATTATGTTCTGCATTTTTCCCCTTTTAATCAGGATTCTTCTATGAAATCTTCCATCAAAATGTTCAGTAATGGTAGATGGGCATCATCCAGTTCTTCTGGTCTCATGGCGAAGGAGGCAGTTGTTCATGGAAGCTATTAGCCACACATTCTACATCCTCCTCCTATTTCTGACTCTCTCTTTTCCTCTGTTGCTCCAGGCAAATGGAGATCAATTGTTGTGCATTGGATGGTCACTTGCAAGGTTTTAAGACTCCAGGAACTACGCAAAGTACTAGGAAGTAGAACAGAAGCATTAAACACATTATTAGGCCAATTAACTGGTATGTCCCATGAAACCATGACTCTAATCCTCCAAATCAAGGAACCAAATCCCATGCAGTGTTTGGTTGTACATAAGCAGCCTCAGCAACTACTCTTTTCCTCTTTTTTTGTTGTTGTTATAAATATGTCTATCACACAACTTCTGCCAATTCAACTTTTTACAGGTGTACAACTTATTGATATCACTTACAATAATTGGCTGTGCAACCCTACCCTTAATCAATGAGATTTTTCCCATCATCGTAAAGCAAAATTCAGTACTCCATAAGCAATAATCCCCCTCCCCACCCCCTCACCCCCACCAACACCCTCCACTTCAACAGCCTAGCAGTTCCCCTGAGAGTGGGAGGCATAGCCACACAGGATGGGTCTCACTTCTGCAGCTGTGGTCTGGAGTACATACTTGCCATGTCAGAACTGGTGACCTCACTCAAGACCAATCATAACACAGGTGTCCCACCAAAAGGACACCCAGCAGCTTCAGTGACTTCAAATGGATATCGTGAAAGTGGCTCTGAGGGCGGGATTAGAGTCCTATTTTAATGGACTAAACGCAGTTTTGGAGTCCCTTGGTGGAGCAAATTGTTAACGAACTAGCTGTTAACCAAAACGTTGGAGGTATGAGTCTGCCAAGAAGTGCCTCAGAAGAAAGGCCTGGTGATCATCCTCTGAAAAATCAGCCATTGAAAACGTTATGGAACGCAGTTCTACTCTGACACACATGGGATGGCCATGAGTCGGAGTTGACTCCATGGCAACTGGAAAGGTAATTTTGGCATCAAATTTTGAACATTTGTATCTCATTTACTATATCAGCAGCCCTAAATTCCAGATTTATCGAAGTGTGCAAAGCAAAATTCTTCCCAGAATGATATCACTTGAGGCATAAGTACTTAAAGGTAGAGGATGCTCCTCTTGTCCTCTGTGTTGTGTGTTGAGTCAAGTGATTAACATTTGCATGCTCCCCCAAAACTTTGGCAGTGCTGGAGCAGCCAAAATATACATTTTAAAACGTGTAGATGGTCCCCTATTATTCCTGTAATGTAAAAATGTGGATGAACCTGGTTCTGATATTGTATGTTTATTTATGTGTATAGTAGTATTTGCTAAGAAAGCCAATAGTAGAATGAAACTATCAAGATACACTTCTGACTGCATTTATAGTCACAGATTGTTTTGTAGGAAGCAGGAAAGGCATCAAAGCATCCTATTTAAGTGACTGCTTTGTTAATGGCAGTAGGAGTTGTCTTTTATGGGAAAACCATAATGAACTGAAAGTCTTGAAACCTAGCCAGGATCCTTATCACCATACATTATGGTTTCTTTCATTTCTTCTTTTATGCAATAAAATAATTCATCTGAAAATACTCATGCAAATGTTCTAAAATAAGATGTATGTGACATAGCTGACTGTGCTCAGCATGGATAAAGTGAGTGCGTTTTGAATAACCACCACCCGTCTGTCAGTTTCTTGTACTGTGGTGGCTTGTATATTGCTGTGATGCTGGAAGCTATGCCACTGGTTTAGGTTTCAGTAGAGTTTCCAGACTAAGACAGACTAGGAAGAAAGGCCTGGTGATCTACTTCTGAAAATCAACCAATGAAAATCTTATGGATCACAACAGAACATTGTCCGACTCGCTTGCTTTGGACAAGTCATCAGGAGGGATCAATCACTAGAGGAGGACATCATGTTCAGTGAAGTAGAGGGTCAGCGAGGGCAAGGGAGACCCTTGGTGAGATGGATTGGCACAATAGCTGCAAAGATGGACTTGAACATGCTGGTAATTGTGAGGATGATGCAGGACTGGGCAATGTTTTGTTCTGTTGTTCATGGGGTCGTCATGAGTTGGAGTTGACTCGGCAACAGCTGTCTATGTGCTGAATAAATGAGAAGAGGATGGACACTGTGGTGGGAGCCATGGATCTCCCATATGTCTAGTTCCAGGTGGGCCCCTGACTGGGGTCAGGTGGGTATTTGGATCTCAGGACCTCAATTTCCTCTTCTAAAAATTGAGGTGTTTGAAACATGTTTTCTAAAATCCCGTAAGGACTTAGAAGTCTGTGAGTCTAAGCTTCTACTTTTTACCTATAAAAGCCTGCACTTTGCCTGGCATGTCGAGGACATTTGAAAAGTTTGTTAGTTAAACAGAAAAAAAAATAAACGTAACTTGAGATTTCAAAGTTGAGTAAAATATCACAATTTAAAGAAAAAATATTTTTATTGTTGTTGTTTCTTGATGGTTTCGCCTCCAAGACTAATTCTAAATCAAGTATGACTCAGTTTTTTATTGTGGTCTCTTTCACTGTTAAAGCCTTTCTCTCTATATAAATATATATGTCACATACGTAACAGATGAAAAGTTAATGTCAATCAGCAAAAAATAAATAAGCTAAGGACAACAGGCAATTTAAAAAAATGGTCAAAGGCAGGGATCACGAGAGAGGGTCCCGGACAGAGCTGGAGAAAAATATAGAACAAAATTCTAACTCAAAAAAAAAAAAAAAAAAGACCAGACTCTGTCAGACTGGTCTGACAGAGAGTGGAGAAACCCTGAAAGTATGGCCCTTGGGACATCTTTTTTGCTCAGTAATGAGGTCACTCCTGAGGTTCACCCTTCAGGCAAAGATTACCATAAAACAAAACGAGACTAAATGGGCACACCAGCCTCGGGGCAAGGAAAGAAGGCAGGAGGGGACAGGAAAGCTGGTAATGGGGAAGGGAAGGGGAGAATGTTTGCATGTCTTGGGGTTGGCAACCAATGTCGTAAAACAGTATGTATATTGTTTAATGAGAAGCTAGTTTGTTCTGTAAACCTTTGTCTAAAGTACAATAAAATTTTTTTAAAAAGGTCAAAGGACAGAATAAGCAGCTCTTAGAAGAAATTCAGATAGTAAATACTTGAAAATATTACCAACCTCATTATTAAAGAAATACAAAGTAAAATCATAATGAAGCATTTTAAGGTATTTGATAAAGAGAGTGGTGATACCCAGTGTACTGAGTGTCTGAGTTATCTAGTGCTGCTTAACACAAATACCACAACTGGGTGGCTTTAACAAACAGAAATTTATTTTCTCACAGTTTAGGAGGCTAGAGGTTCAAATTCAGGGCACTGGTTCTAGGGGAGGTCTCTCTGTCTGTTCTGGGGGAGAATCCTTGTATCAGCTTTTCTAGCGTTCTTGATGTTCTTTAGAGATCTCCACGTGGCATCTAACTTTCCCCTTTTGTGCTTGCTTCTTTGCCAAAACTGCTCTTATATATCTCAGAAGTGATTAACATAAGACACACCCTACACTGATATGACCTCATTAACATAACAAAGAAAACTCTATTCCCAAATGGGATTACATCCACAGGTATAGAGGTTAGAATTTACAGCACATATTTTTGGAAGACACAATTCACTCTATAACAGTGAAGATGTAGAAGAAATAGGTACTCTGATACTCTGTTGGCAGAAGCCTAAATTAAAAAGCTTGTACTATCATTTTAATTCATTTTCAGGAAATTAGTTGCATTACATTTCTCAATGAGTAATAAGAGAATACTTTTCTGGTGTAAAAAATTCAAACAATACAGAAGTGTTTAGAGTTAGACATCAAAGTTCACTTTCACTATCATTTTCTCCCATCCTGCTCGCATCTCACTCCTCTCCCTGGAGGTAACCATTGCTACCAATCTGCTGTGTATCCTTCCAGTGCTTTTTCTACACATATGCATGCAAATATATGTGCGTATTCACACACACATATTATACTTCTAACAGAGTGGACTCATGCTACCTGTATGGATCTTCAACTTGCTTTTGTCATTTAAATGTAAATGATTATGCTTTTTTTTTCACGTCAATACTTAAATAATTATGGCATTCCTTTCAGTAGCTGTACAGTTTGCCTCGGTATGGCTATAGTGGTTCTCAATCGCCATCCTGAGGACATCTGATATTTTTGGCTGTCACAGCTGGGGAGGAGGGTGCTATTGGCATCTTGTAGGTAGAGGCCAGAGATGCTGCTGAGCACCTTACAAAGCACAGGACAGCCCCCACCACAAAGAATTATTCGACTCAAATGTCAATAGTGCCAAGGTTGAGAAACCCTGGGCAAAAAATCCTGGGCAAACATAAAATTTCTCTTATTTCTAGACATTTGGATTTTGTTAATTAATTATTATAAGGTCCCTAGGTGGCACAAACAGTTTGCACTCGACTGCTAACCTAAAGGTTGGTGGTTCAAACCTATCCAGCAGTACCATGGAAGAAAAGTACTGGTGATTTGTTAAGAAAACCTTATGGAACAGTACTATTGTAACATATGGGGTCGCCATGAGTCACAATAGACTTGACAGCAACTAACAAGAACAATCAATCATCATACATATACTTCCATCTTCATGCACACTGTGCAAGTCAGTAGTAGATTCAGGTTTTGTGGGGACTGCAGCTTACATAATATTGGAGTCCTCTTTAAGAATAAGACTATGAAATGAAACTACCAAGCTGCTGTGGTCCGTGGAAGTAGGGGATCCTGAAGCTGAAGCTTCATTAACTTCACAGTAAATAGTTTCTGGTGCAAGCATTTCTGTAGAGCAGGTGCCTAGAAGTGGGATTGCTGGGTCAATGAGCATGCCCACTTTTATTTTGGGCAATGCCATCAGCTTGCTCTTTGGAAAGGTAATAGCAAGTATTGTTTTCACTCTTTAGTAATTAAAAAATATATTTTTGGAGGGTAATTTGTCAATATGTATCAACATTCTATGTAATAATTTAACATAGGAATCCTATTTCTAGAAATTAATTCTACAAAAATGATCAGCAAGTGGACATGAATATAAGAGTATTCAGAACAGCACTGTTAGTCGTAGTGAAGAACTGGAAACCAACTAAAGTCTAACAACACCACATATGTTAAAGGAGTTAGGGTACAAATTTACAATATGCTAATATAGAAAGATTAGACCGTCAAACAACTTTTCAATGTATGGGTTATGTTTAAAGTCCCATAAATCTCATAATCTAAAACTTATGGCATCACAACTCCCAGCTGTCTCTGCGTCTTTGTGGCACTAGCTTCTAGCACGTTTCGAACAGATGAGATCTAGGAGGGGGTGGTAGAAGACAGATTACATATTAATTTTGGGGTTCCAGACCCTCTCTGTTGAGATGAATTGGTCTTTGTCTAGAGGGATGAGGTAGGAATTAAGCCACTGAGCCCCACAGTAGGCAAATTCAGGCATGTGATTGAGCCCAGCTCCAGTGGTGGCGCAGTAGTGGTTAAGTGTTTGGCTGCTAACCAAAAGTTTGGCAGTTAGAATCCACCCCATGGGGCAGTTCTACCCTGTCTTATAGGGTCTCTGTGAGTTGGAATCGACTCGACAGCAATGAGGTTTTTTTTTTTTTTTTTTGGTGGGTGTTGAGAAGCACAAGATCACGGCCTCCTCTGTAAGAGCCAAGACAATACTACATGTACATGAACTTTGGGGCACAAAATTTAGGGCAGGGGTAGCTTTGAAAAGTGCCACCAGGCATGAAATGTGAACTCTCAAGGAAATGTAACTATAGAAAAAGAAATTGGAGTTTACAAAAGCATAGTTTCTGAATTTTTAAAGAAATCCGTATATAAACTCAAAAAGAAAGTGGTCACTGATGAAGACCAAACAGTTATTCTGGATGATAAAGTGGAATAAATAATTATAATACAAACAGGAAACTATGAGTGAAAATTTAGCTCCTACAGTAATATATGAGTAGTAGGAGAGCCAGAAGGTGAGAAAGGAACAGGTGGAAGAAAGTAATTATTAAGCATATATTAGAAGGAATTTTTCCTGACCTAAGAAAATCTTGTCTTTAGGTTGAATAAACTCACTAAGCCCCAGGGTAGAATGAATGAAAAACAAAAACTTACCCTAGAAATATCCTGGGGGAAATTCCTGAGTTACAAGGACAGAGGAAAGCTCTGCTAAGATTCCAAAGAGAAAGGAGACATTATTTAGAAAAGAAAGAGGCTCTGACTAGTGTTGAATTGGGCATTAGAAGAAAGCCACATTTTTAGACCATTGCAGGAAATGGGCCAGGATTCAGGGATCCTATGCCCATGAGGACATCAGAGCCTCAGCGTGTGCACGTCCATTGCACTATCTGAAGAATATTGCTGAAGAAATCTTGTAAACAAATGGCACTTGAATCAGGAAAGTGAGGCAGATGAGAAATCAGCAAGGTGAAGAGGACGAGAAAAATGATGAGCAACAGATCTTGCAAACTGGGTAATAATGATGACAAATAACCAAAACTCAGTGCCTTCCAGTTGATTCTGACTCATGGTGACCCCATGTATTACAGAATAGAACTGCTCTGTAGGCTTTTCTTGGCTGTAATCTTTTTTTGTTTTAGATTTTTTTTTTTGTACTTTAGGTGAAGGTTTACAGAACAAATAGTTTCTCATTACACAGTCAGTACGCATAATGTTTTATGACATTGGTTAACAACCCTTCAACATGTCAACACTCTCCCTTCTCAACCTTGGAGGACCTTTTTTCTTTTTTGGTGAAAATATACATAGCCAGAGATACACCATTGCAAAAATGTATATATGTACTGTTCAGTGACATTGATTACATTCTTCCAGTTGTGCTGCTATTCTCACTATCCTTTTCTTGGCTGTAATCTTTATGGAAGCTGATAGCCAGGGCTTTCTTCCACAGTGCCGCTGAATGGGTTTGAACCGCCAACCTTTAGGGCCCCCCAAAAAACCAAACTCGTTGCCATCAAGTAGATTCTGACTCATGGTGACTCTATAGGACAGTAAACCTGCTCCATAAGGTTTCCAAGGAGCTGCTGGTAGATTCGAACTGCTGACCTTTTGGTTAGCAGCCAAGTTCTTAACCACTGTGCCACCAAAGTTAGCAGTGAAGTGCAAATCATTTGCACCACCCAGGTAACAAATAAGATGATAAATAAGGATTGTTAAATCAGAAATAGCATATACCCTGAGGGAGAACTAATAAAAGCAAGCGACTGCAAATCATAAGTTGTCTGAGCAAAGCCCAGAATTTGAAAGAAGGGTATTTACAGGAAAGAGGAAGGCTGGGGAGGAGAAAGCATTCTCAGCTGTTTTCTTTGTGGAGGAAAGAAGAGCAAGGAAAAGTGTGTGAGGGCTTCAGATCTTTGAGAGAGGAGAGAAGAGGGAAGACGGTGATGGAGAAGGGATGAGGAGAGGTAACTGCTAATCTTACCTCTTACCTGTGTCTTATTAGGACTCAGTCAATCTTGGCTGGCTGATGGAGTGGATGTTAAGGTTGAGGTGGTTAGGACTTCATTTTAATGAAACAAATGCTTCCTCTCCAGACCTGTGGAAATTCTGGGCACTGCACTAGGTGCAGGGATGCAGAGTCCTGCTGCCAGGATTGACATCCAGAGGGGGGAGTGGGCAGAACTGCAGTTAGAGTTATGAGACTGGTGGTGCTTACTAGCCAGGTAACTGGGCACCATGCCTAGTGACAAATTCTGGACTCCTTAGATAGGCCTTCAAGGGCCTCTGAATCTGGGCTTTAAGCTGTCCTCCCAGGGTCAGAGTGCCAATCCTCGCCTGCTGAGTTCTCTGCCTCATCCAGATTAGGACAAGGTCTAGCCAGAGAGTCGATGGTAGTGATGATGATAATGATAAAGAATAATATTAATAATACTAAGATGATGATGATGATGATGATGATGATGATGAGGGAGATACCACTTGCTGAGGGTCTACTATGTGCAAGCATTTTCTGTAATTCTTCTAAACACATAGGTCTTATATTATTTTCACTTTGCTGATGGAAAAAAAATTACCCCAGGGACTTTGTCCTGAAATAGAAGGCCCTACTCAGAATGCACAAGAAGCGTGCTTTCACCCAATTTAACTACTACACTGCCTGTCTCTCAGTTGGCTTGCTTGTTGCTGTGATGCTGGAAGTTATGCCAATATTTCAAATACCAGCAGGGTCACCTATGGTGGACAGATTTCAGCAGAACTTCCAGACTAAGGCAGACTAGGAAGAAAGTCCTGGTGATCTACTTCTGAAAATCGGCCAATGAAAACCTTATGGATCACCACAGAATATTGCCTGAGAGAGTGCTGGAAGATGAGCTCCCTAGGTTGGAAGGCACTCAAAATACACAAGGGCCACAACAATGGACTTCAGCACACCAACAATGTGAAGATGGCACAGGGTCGGGCAATGTTTAGTTCTGTTGTACGTGGGATTGCCATGAATCAGAGCCAACTTGAGGGCAACTAATAACAACAAAGCCACTACAAGGAAGCATCTTATTAGGTGGAAATCTTGCAGGAGCTTGAATGCTGCATGTCCTCATTAGTTTATCAACCTCCAACTGAGCTCCTTACTGATTTCACTTTATTTCTGTTTATTTTAGTTTGAACAACATGATATTCAATTGATATTTAATAGTCATTGGTGGAAAATGCTGATAAACATATTTGTAACATAATCTTTAAATTGATGATATACGTATGAGCCTAAGGTATAGTCTCTCAAATTGAGATTCCAGGTATCTTAGATATCAATGTAATGCCGCTCCTCATCTCCTTCCAGCTAGGTTGCAGCTCCCACAGGTCACTCATCTTCTTCTGTCTCCATCACAGTATCTCTTGCTCCCTACCCCTGGGTCCAGCACATAGGATGTCTCAAGAGGTATTTGATGATTTGATTTGTTTTATAATTATGTGTAAATATACAGTCAATCCTCATTATTTGCAGATTCCATATTTGTGAATTTGCCCACTTGCTAAAATTAGTTTGTAACCCCCAAATCAGCATTCACAGTGCTTTTGGGATCATTTGCGCACACGCACAGAGCAGCAAAATATTTGAGTTGACTGATGTTCACATTCTCAGCTGGGGCTGAACAAGGCAACACCGCCTTTTGTTTCAGCTCTCATACTGTAAACAAGTGTCCTTCTCAAGGCTTATTTTGTGTAATATTTTTCATATTTTTGTGCTTTTTCTTGGTGATTGCACTGCTTAAAATGGCTCCCAAGTGTAGTGCTGAAGTGCTGTCTAACATTGCTAAGTGCAGAAGGCTGTGATGTGCCTTACACGTGTATTAGACAAGCTTCATTCAGGCATGAGTTACAGTGATGCTGGCTGTGAGCTCAATGTTAATGAATCAAAAACGTATATTTAATATGGTGTCTTTAAATAGAAACACACATACCACAAGGGTATGCATTGTTCAGTTGATCAAACTGTTGTGACCAGAGGCTTGCAGGCACCTTAGGAGGAATAGTTCAGCATTCGCTAATTCAGTGTTCATAGTGAGTTTATGGAACACAACGACTGTGAATGATGAGGATCAACTGCATAGCTATAGGTGTTATTTAGTAAAGCAAATTAGTTCTGTTTCTCCTTACTCACATCGTGACTTGCCAATTTATTAACTTGCGTTCCCTCTAGTGCTTATGGACCATCTCCAGGCAGTTTTACCCTGAGTCTGTTCCACATCAGGGTACTCTAAGGTAAATGCAAAGATGTGCATGTAAGTCTTTTTTCTTGTCATTTTAAAGAAAGTTTCTGATTGCAAGAGTAAAACATATACCTATAGTTTTAAAATTTTAGAGTTAAGTCTAATAAATTCTATAGTTGACCCTTTGTTCAAAGTATCCAAATTTGATTTCTTTTACAAATTAAAAAAAAAACAAATCCTCTGAGGTACACAATATCAGTCTTTTGAGCAGTAGACTAACTCATGCTACATTTTCTAGTTGAATTCATTTTCCCTCTATTTTTTTCTTTGCCGATTAAATGATTTGTAAAATTCTTATTATTTTCCAATTCTCTTCTGCTGTAGAGATTACTCTTATACTTGACCATAGTTAATTTCTGAAGAGTTAATTTGCATTATATATTTAGCATAAAAAAATAAAAGCAGAACTATCAAATACTTTATTACCAGGGAGAAGAAGGTATAGATTTGATTTGCCTTGTCATCTAACGTTCATTATAAACATTTATTTCATATTAGGAATGGTCTCATTATAGAGACATTGGCAGAACTGGCCCCCCTCTGCAGGGAAGCGCAGAGACATCTCTGAGAGGAACATTCATCTCCTGCTTTTCAGGGTGACCAAAAGCTGGGGGCATGAAGAGGAAGCTTCCATCTTCTGAATTCCTTCAGCTCAGACACTGTAGGCAAATGGCTGGCTGAATTGAAGATGTGACCCCCATTGACTAAATTTCTCTCTGTTTTGCTCTGCTTTTTTTCAGATCAAACTTTTCTTTTGTGGGGAGTTTGGTACTAATTGTCCTGAGATAGATGTCAAAAAGTGGTAAAGAAGATAATGAAATGGAATGCCCACCTATCTGCTTTCTTCCTTCTTCCTCGCTCTCTCTCCCCTTTCCTTTATTCCTTCTTTCTAGTTTCATCTACCATACACCTGCTAAGTGTACTCTGGGCCAGGGACATGGGACATAGATGTAGAAGATTCAAAGATGACACCCGATCCTGCCCCAGGGGCTTATAAACTGGGTTGTGGGCAGACATTAAAAAATATATAAATGTGATGAAGAGTAATACAGTCTAGGACAGAGGTATGTCTGAAGTCCACAGGGAGATGAAAAGAGGGAGCTGTCATGTCTGCATGGGGAGGCTTCACACTTTGTGCCTCCCACTCAGGTCCAGGATGCCCCATATTATACAGGATCAGCCACATAGGTGCTAAGTAAGGGGCTTTGTTTTGAAACCACCAGTGACTAGATTTGGGGTTAAATTCAGCCTCAGTCTACTATACTCACTTATGTGTTTTGATCATATATCTTGAAATCAGTCTCAAATCTGGAAGAAGCTTTCTAATGTAAATGTTTATTTCAAAAATATTAATTTTATAGTTTAGTTTATGTTCAAATTAAAAAGTTTATCATGTTCAATATATTAAAGGGATTAAAAACCATTTGGATTTTACAGAATTTAACACCATTTGTCTGTCAATTTGTTGTATTGTGGTGGTTTGCATGTTGCTGTGATGTAGGAAGCTATGTCACTGGTATTTCAAATACCATCAGGGTCATCCATGGTGTACAGGTTTCAGCAGATCTTCCAGACTAAGACAGACTAGGAAGAAGAGCATGGTGATCTACTTCCAAAAATTAACCGATGAAAACCTAATGAACTCAAACATACCAACAATCATGAAGGTGGCACAGGATCGAGCAATGTTCCCTTCTGCTATACATAAGGTCACCATGAGTCAGAGCTGATTCGATGACAGCTAACGACTACAACCACCATCTCAAAAGAACTGTGTGTGGCAGCAGAAAAATGCCCCACCTCCCCCAAAAAAGGATATCCAAGTCCTAATCCCTGGAAGCTGTGACTATGTTTCCTTATTTTGCAAAGGGGAATTAAGCTTGTAGATGGAATTAAGACTGATAATTAGTTGACCTTAAAATAGGGAGATGATCCTGGATTATTTGGGTGGACCCAGTGTAATCATAGGGTCTTTAAGAGCAGAAGACAAATGCAGAAGAGAAGGTCAGAGTGATACAATATGCAAGAAGGACTCGACTTGCCTTTCCTAGCTTAGAAGATGAGAAGGGGTCATAAGCCAAGGAATGCAAGTTGCCTCTAGAAGCTGAAATTTTAAGAAAATGGATCCTGCACAGAGCTGATAGAAAGGACCACAGCCCTGCCAATGCATGTGTCACACTTTGGACCTATAGAACTATAGTAAGGACCTGTAGTTGGGACATACAGTTAGATAATAAATTTGTGTTGTTTAAGTCACCAAGTTTATAGTAATTTGTTATAGCAGCAATAGAAAATGAATACACTATTTATATATCCCACCACCCCCTTGCTGAATTGAAGGAATAAGTCGGATACTGAAAGATTAAAGGAAGTTTTTTTGTCTATTTAAATTTCTTCTCATTCACCTGATTTAAAAGTTTGCAACAAAACAATACATGGCAGAAGGGAGCAGGGCAACAGGGTGAGAAAACACGATGTTGACTCCGAATTTTATCCATTAAAAAATGACTTGATAAATTCATTAAGGTATGGGGAAAAACGTAGAGACTAAAATGGACATATTATTGAGTTCTCAGTTTAAAGGGTATTGAAATAGAAAATGTTGCTTCGACTTGGAAATTGTCATTTTCTCTCTCAGTTACCTCACACAAGTGTTGTTAAACGGTTAAGCTCTCGTAGCCAATCGAAGACCATTCTCTGAGGGGAGAGATGGATGGAGGCCCTCAGCATTGCAAGCGAAGCCTCTGTCAGCCCTTAAACTCAACCATGTCAGTATTAATCTCACAGTAATCAAGAATAAACCAGTTGCCCTGGCTGAGACAGACCACTTACATATACACTGTAAATGCCAGCATAGATGGGAACTTGAAGGTGGCATACACTTTGGAAGAATGACACCCAATTTACTGTAAAGAGTAGTTCATGGAGAGATGGTTTCCTCAAGGATTACTATTCTTTTCAGTTTAACCAGAGATAATAGGATTTTTTTTTTTTTTTTTGGTAAAGCATATAAAGATAATTTGTTTATTATCTTTGAAAATTTGAACAGATGGGATAACCAAGATCTAAAGCAGTGCTTTTCAACCTTGGCTGCACATTGAGATCAGCTGGGGAGATTTCAAAATTATAGACCTTGTATACAACAGATTAATTAAATCAGAATCTCTGGAAGAGAAACCCAGGCATCATTGTATTTTTAAAAACAATGTCATTGAGGTATAGTTTATTGTTGTTGTTAGGTGCTGCCTAGTCAATTCCGACTCATAGTAACCCTTTGTACAACAGAACGAGAAATACTGCCCGGTCCTGTGCCATCCTCACAATCATTGCTATGTCTGAGCCCATGGTTGCAGCCACTGTGTCAATCCATCTCCTTGAGTATGCTTCTCCAGGGACTGGTCCCTCCTGATAATATGTCCAATGTATGTGAGGCAAAGTCTCACCATTGTTTCTTCTAAGGAGCATTCTGACTGTACTTCTAAGACAGATTTGTTCGTTCTTCTGGTAGTCCATGGTATATTCAATATTCTTCACCAGCACCACAATTTAAAGGTGTCAATTCTTCTTTGGTCTTCCTTATTCATTGTCCAGCTTTCGCATGCATATGTGGCGATTGAAAATCTAATCAACACTTTTCATTTCCTTTTTAATTAAAGCCATTCTAGTGGGTGTGAAGTGACATAGTCTGGTGGTTTTAATTTTCATTTCTGTAACGACTATTGATGTAAAGCATCTTTTCTTATTAACCATTTGTATGTCTTCTTTGCTGAAGTATCAGTTCAAACCTCTTTTGCCAGTTTTTAAACTTGGGTTGTTTATCTTCTTTTCATTGAGTTGAAAGAATTGTTTATATAGTCTGGATACAAGTCCTTTATCAGATATACAATTTGCAAATAGTTTCTCCCAGTCTGTGGCATGTCTTTTTAGTTTTTAAATAGTGTCTTTTGAAGTGCAAAATTTTAAATTTTGATTATGTCCAATTTATCTTTTTTTAAAAATTTTTATGGATCTGCTTCTTGTGAAGTATCTAAGAACTCTTTATCTAACCCAAGGTCACAAAGATTTTCATGTGTTTTCTTTTTGAAATTTTATAGTTTAATCTCTTACATTAGGCCAATAGTCCATTTTGAATTAATATTTTGTATGATGTGAGATGAAAATCTAAATTTATCTTTTTGCATGTAAATGTCCAATCAGTCCACAACCGTTTATTGAAAAAGAAGATCCTTTCCCCATTAAATGTTCTTGGCACTTCTGTTAAAAATCGGTTGACAATCTGGGCAGCTGAACAATTCTGTTCTACTGGATTTATATGCCTAGCCTTATTATAGTACAATACTGTCTTGATTACTGTAGATTTATAGTAAGTTTTGAACCAGTTTTGTTCTTCTACATTTGGTCATTTGCATTTCCATATAAGTTTCAGAATCACCTTATCAATTTCTTACAGAAACCTTAGTGGGATGTTGATAGAGATTGCATTGAACCTATAAATCTTTTTGGGGAGAATCTATAGATCATTTTAAGAGAATTCTCATCTTGACAACACTGATTCTTCTAATCTGTGAATGTAGAGTATCTCCATTTATTTGGATCTTTAATTTTTCTCAGAAATGTTTTGTGCTTTTTATTTTTCAAGTCTTTACACTTCTTTTGTTAAATTTATTCCTGGAGATTTTGTTCTTTTTGATGCTATTGTGAATGAAATTGTTTTCTGAATTTCTTTTTTTGGGTTGTTCATTGCAAGTATATAGAAATGCAATTAATTCTTTTAATACTGATCTTATATCCTATGACCTTGCTAAACTCATTTATTATCTCAAGTAGATTTTTGTGGATTCCTTAGTATTTTCTACGTACAGGTTATATTTTTTGCCAATAAAGTTTTACTTCTTTCATTCCAATATGTATGCTTTTATTTATTTTTCTTGCTTGATAAATCTGGCTAGAACCTCCAGTACAAAGTTGAATAGAACTAGTGCGAAATCTTTGTTCCTGATCTTTCAGGGAAAATCATTCAATGCTTCATCAAGTAGAATTTTAGCTGTAGGTAGTTTGTAGATACCCTTTATCAGATTGAGGAATTCTCTCCTATTCCTAGTTTGCTGAGAGTTTTTTTTTTTTTTTTTTTAAATCATGAGTGGATGTTGGATTTTTTCAAATGCTTTCTGTGAGTCTACTGCGATGATTATGTAGTTTTTGTCTTTTAGTTTAATTGATTTATGTATGTTAAACCAACCTTGCCTTTCTGGGATACATCTTTTTTTTATATGCTGCTGGATTCAGTTTGGTAATTTTGTTGAGGATTTTTGCATCTATGTTCATGAGGAACATTAGTCTGTAGTTTTCCTTTCTAGTGATGCTTTTGTCTGGCTTTGATATTAGGGTAATACTGATCTTGTAGAATTAGTTGGGATGTATTCCCTCTTCCTGTATTTTCTGGATGAGTTTGTGAAGGATTGGTATTATTTCTTCCTTAAATATTTTGATAGAATTTACTAACATATTCATCTGGACTTGGACTTTTCTTTATGGGAATAACTTTCATTACTAATTCAATTTCTTTACTTGTTATATATCTAATCAGATTTCCTATTTTTTCTGGGGTAAGTTTTGTCATTTTGTGTATTTGTCCATTTGACTTAAGACATTCAACTGGTTGGCATAAACTTGTTCATAGTATTCCCTTATAACCTTCTTAATTTCTGTATGATTGGTAGTGATGTCCTTTTTTTCATTTCTATTGTTAATAAATTGTATCTTCTCTCTCTCTCTTTTACAGTCAATCTAGCTAAAGTTTGTTAATTTTATTGATGTTTTCAAAGAACCATCTTTTGGTTTGATTGATTTTGTCTATTTTTTTCTTTCATTGATTTCCACTCTAATGTTTATTAATACCCTCCCTTCTGCTAGCTTTCAGTCTACTTTTCTTTTTCTAGTTTCTTAAAGTGTAAGCTTTGGGTTTTTTTTTTTCTTTTATAATATAGGCTTTAAAGCCATAAATTTCTCTGTAAGCACTGCTTTAGTGCATCTCATCAATTTTTATATATAGTGTTTTTGTTTTCTTTTATTTCAAAATATTTTCTAATTTCCCTTGAGATTTTTATTTGACACATGAGTTACTTAAAGTTGTGTGTGGTTTTATTTTTAAATATTTGGGTATATTCCAAATTTTTTTGTTGATTTTTAATTTAATTATTTTGTGGCCAAATAACATACTCTGTATGATTTCAATCCTTTTAAATTTATTGAGACTCATTTTATGATTTAGCATACGGTCTAGTCTAGAGAATTTTTTGTCTGTGCTCGTTTGTTGATAGTGTTGTTAAAGTTTCGTATGTCCTTGCTGATTTTTTTGTCCAGTTGTTCTGTCAATCATTGTGATTGGAGTGTTGAAGTCTCCAGCTGTTATTGTTGAGTTGTCTATTTTCCCTTTCAATGCTGTCAATTTTTGTTTCACATATCTTTGGGCTCTGTTGTTAGGTGCATATTCATTTATAATTGTATCTTACTAATAGATTAATCCTTTATCATTATGAAATGTCCTTAATTGTCTCTAGTAATATTTTGTTTTAAAGTCTATTTTGTTTGACGTTAGATAGCTACTCCAACTCTCACGGTTATTGCTTGCTTGATATATCTTTTTCCATCCTTTTATTTTCAGCCTGTTTTTGTCATTGAATCTAAAGTCTGTCTCTTCTAGATAGCATATACTTGATTTTTTTTTCTCATTTTTTTAGTCCAGTGTGAATGTTTAATCCATTCACATTTAATGTAATTATTGATATTGTTGGATTTACATTTGCCATTTTGGTATTTGTTTTCTAAATGGCTCATGGGATTTCTATTCCTCTGATCCTTCTTTATTGCCTTATTTTATGTCAAATCAATATTTTCTAGTATACCAGTTTTGTTCCTTTGATATGTGTTTTTCTAGGGGTCTCGTTTTCACCAACCACCTTTCTGGTCTCCTGCTCATGTGTCCAGCCTTGTGCATCCTTGCACCCTTACACTTGCTCACATACTTCCAGAGCATCAGAGATATGTCTGAGCTCATCAGAGTCCACAACGGCTGTCTCATTCGCTGGATCTCACTGTTAAAACGTTTCTTCCCAGTCTGCTAGTCTGTTGCTTGCCCCTACCATGACTGCAATCTAAGTCTAGCTGTACTGTTTGTTGGTTTTCCTTGTTCCTTTGCAATCAAGATTGCTACCGTTTCCAACAATGCCTGTGGGCTTGGGTTTTTTTTTGAGTTCCACGCAAATCAAAGGAGTTCCCTCTGGCAGTGAAGCTGTTGGTTTTCATCAATTGCCCTGCCCTTGTAGAACTACTGTAGTGACCAAGAGTAGAGGGTGGTGGGAGTAGTCCCAGGGAAGAAGGGCACAGACTCCCACAGCTCTTTTGTTCTATGCCTTTGGTTGATTTCCAGAGATCTCAAAGGGTGGTTTCAGACAGTTTTGTCTAATTTTATCATTGTTTTTTGGGAAGAGGATTTGCAGAGCTCTTCACTCTTCCATTAGAGAAATCCCCACATCATTATTTTTAACACTCCTAAGGAGATTTCAGTATGTAGCCTGAAATGAGAATCACCATATTTCAGAGAGGACTACTTTAATTATTTGGCCAAAAACTTTGGGCAGCTCTGATAAAGATCAGTTCACATTCAGAAACCATCTTGTTTCTAAGGAGGTCAAATAACCATAATTAAATTAGTGTTAATAATGTTTATATGAGTAGGAATATCCTTATTAAACCTACCCCTAAAGAAATGACTAATATTCCTAAACAGGAAATTGTAAGTTATTCTATTTGCTGAGCATTTACTGAACACTTCCTGTAAGATGGGCACTGAGTTAAGCAATGTACGTTCATTGTTTCATGTTACTCTCACAACAATCCTAGCATGTCGGTGCCATTATTATTTCTCTCCCTTTCACAGATAAGAAAATTAATGCTCAAGTCACACAGCCATCGGATCCCACTCCTTAACTATGACTCCATGCTCTTTCATATAGTCACCTAACTGTATGTTAGAGCAGGGGTCTCAGCCCTGGCTACACATCAGAATACCTGGGGAGCATCAAAAATTTCCTTTCCTGGGCCCCATCTCAGGACAAATTGCATCAGAACCCCTGAAGAATGAGCCCAGAAGCATGAGTAGACTTTAAAAGCTCCCCTAGTGATTCTAACGGGTATCCAATCTTTAGACCTACTGCCTCAGAACCCTTAATTTATGGTGAACTAAAGAGTGCAAAAAACTACAATTTCAATTAAATAAACCTTTACATGCAGAGTCCTGAGTGAGAAGCATGATTGCACTTGAATGCACACCCCAAAGTGCTTTGTGAAAGGATTGTACGACTCTGTATCATCCATTCCCCTAGCTGAGCAGAACAGGGATTACTCTGAGAGCAGTCCCAGCTAGCCCGGAGTCTGGAGCAGCTGGAAAGAAGGGTTGCTGATTTCAGGTACCTGGGATGTTGCTGAGCATTTTAAAGCCTTGGGGTTTATTCACACATTTCTTAGAGAAAAATCATGGTCTCCTCTGTGCCTGAACCCTGGCTTCTTCTTGCTGTGGGCTAGAAAGAGATGGCAGAGAATGGCTTCTCCGTGGTGGGGAACTGCTTTGACTTCTCTACTGTTTTGGGGCAAAATAGCAGCCTCAGGAACTAGTAAATCAGGGGTTCGTCTGGATCCAATCCTATGGACCTCCACAGTAGGAGAGGTTTGGGTAACGTTTGTAGGAGGGGATGTGGGGAGTGACTTGCAACATGCACCATTTAAATAATGGTTCTGCCTTCTCTCCCACTGGCCCCCACTGCTGGTGCTACTCAAACCTGACTCAAGTGGAAAGGGCAGTGGGGAGGCAGGAGACATGCTGATCAGCATTTTGTAGAGAAGCCTCCTTGTCTGCCTCCTGGGGCTGCGTGTTGGTTCCCAGCCATGTTTGAGCCTGGAGTAGAGAAGTCTCAGACTATTTCTGAATTCTGGAGTCTGTCTTCCTCTCTGAATGGTAAGAAGTGAATCTTAGTACTGTGTAGTAAGTGGTTGTTCAGAGTGTCTTTGCAGAGGGCTACCCCACAAATGAAAAGAATTAACTTAATTAACTTCCGTGATTGTTGTATGTCCCAAGACTGATAACCATGTCTCAAATCCTCGTGAATTCTATGCTGGCTTTTAACATTTGGGGTTTGTGCCCGATGTGTGACACATTTTCCATAGAATCATAGGAGCCAGCATCTGAGTGGTCTTCTGGGGTCATCCTGTCCTGGGGGGTCCAAGACATGCCAGACCACAGAGACTGGAGGTGCAGGCCAAGCATCTCTCTCACCACAGCCCTGTGGGCAGCCACTGCCAATCACATCTGAGGGGAAGCATGCGCTCTCCCTGACCACTATGAGTGCTCCAGTTTCTAGACAGGGAACAGGATTAACATGAGTGAAGGGGAAAGAGCTGCCCTCTCTGAGGCTCTGCCCTGCTTATAGGGGCAGCTCACTTTCCTGGTACTCTGACTGAACTTGAATGACACTTGAGTGTTTCACTCAGATGTAGAATTTACACCCAATCCCTGGGTGGTGCATATGGTTAGCATGCTAGCCTGCTAACTGAAAGGGCAGAAGTTCGAATCCACTCAGAGGTGCTTTGGAAGAAAGGCCTGGCAATTTATTTATGAAAAATCAGCCGTTGAAAACCCTATGGAGCATAGTTCTAGTCTGACACACGTGGGATCGCCATGAGTCAGAATCGACTTGATGGTAAGTGGATAACTGGTTAATTCTAAAGTAAGGAAGTCTCAGTAATAATGATAATAACTTCAAAAATGAAAATAATGCATTCACTATTGAAGGCTCCATGCTAGTAGGACTTCATTTTCTTAACTGCTATATTCCTAACTGGCACTCCGGCACTCTGTAATATTTGTTTCTGGCATGACAGTGGCAGGGATTTGTAAGATAATGGTAGATGCTCACAAGGAGGTCCTCATAACACAGGCGCGATGCATCAGCTGGGAGATGGTGCAGGGCCCCACACACATCTGCCCAGCCACAGCCCCTGTGGGTTTAAGCTCCACACACATGAACTCCCACACTTCCTGAAGACACAAGCGTTAGTTCTGTGGCCCATACAACCCTGGGCCCTACTCCAGAAATGCCCAGGACCTCCCTCTCTCATTTGTCTCATTTGTCGTGCTCACCATCTCCAGTGATGTGGGCTGGGCAGATTAAATACTGCCCAGGTCACAGGTCTTGCTGCTGTTAGCACCTTCAAGGATCCAGTCAGTGGTGTGGGACAGAGAACAGCTATGCCTAGCCCCTAACTCCCTCTTGGCCATCACCTCTAAATTGCCATGAGATCTTAGAAGATGAATTTTACCGTTTTTGGAGTCCAATAGTGTTAATAGTGTGGCTCAGTTAAGTCTCACTTGTTTATTTTGAGATTAAAGACAAACTACCAGGGGAACCGGCTGGTCACAAAGTGACCTCGATAAACTCTGCAGGGAAAAATTCTGACGTCTATAGTTAGGAATTTTCCTTTCTTCCTTCCTTCTTCCTTCCCTCCATTTCCTCTTTCCCTGTCATCCAAAATGTGATTTCAGCTCCAACAATAGTAGTTTAACAAAATGTTTAATGCAAGTGTTTTAAAGAGCTAGTTTCATTAGTGAAAAAGAGTATTGTCAGGGGTCGTAGGGTGTAACAAATTACGACAGTCTCTCTCACTCGAAAGTGTGCTATACCCAAAGCAGGAATCTGCTATTATCCTTGCTTTGCTTTTTTTTTTTTTTTTTTTAAATTACATTTTAGTCACAATAGTAATTTGGGAAAAAATCCAGTTATTACAGGGGGAAAAAAAAAAACCCAACCATTTGGGAACAAATAAAACGTTTCTCCCATTAAACAGAAAATTGTTTTTTCCCCCTAAATTTCTCTAGGTAATTTTCTCATCTGTATGGTTTATGTCCATTTGAAAATGATGATAAAATGTTGTATGTTTATCTCTAAACTCATAAATTGTTTAGGTCCTGAACTCAGAGAACATGACTGGGGTTTCATGGGAGGGTTCCCTGGGTTGTGCCGGGACCTCTGTCTACACAGTGGACAGGGTCTGTTCCCTAGACACTGTGGAGAATGTCCACACCCATCCCCAGCACCCGTCCACAGCAGTGACAATGCGTATGGTAGGTACTGCTGGGGTTTTTCTGTTGAGAGTTTTGGGCAGACTTTTCTTCTGTTACCTTTGCATTTCTCTTCTTGGTGGCTTTTTAAAAATTATTGAAATATGAGCCTGAAAATGATTGAGAACCACAATATTTTCAGACTATGTAATATAGCCCCAAAGAGTATAAATAAATCTTACACTTTTCCAGTGGATGATGTATAATGACAAACGGATCATAAAAAGAAGCCTTGCAAAGAAAAATGTTATTTTTTTAATGATGGAAGTTCACAACATGAAATAAAGATAAAAGCAGCAATTCACATAGGCATAAAGCTAATCTTCAAAAAATGTTAAAACTAATTGAATCACATATCCTTTCATCATTTGTAGATTTTAGTTAATGTTGAAAGAGTTAGAAAGTTTTATCAGTGAGACAGAGAAAAATGTAAATTTTTCCTCAAGTTGAAGGGAAATTGGTGAGTGCATTGCAGTCTATTTTTAAAATTTCCTGGGGTCTTCCATTAGCTGAAGGATTTCTGTCCTTACCTGATGTGCTGGCTCCAGGACATTTTCCTATGGCCACTGCAGGAATGAGGTTGTTTTTCTCCCATCCTTGCATTTGAGAAAAGATTTCCAAGGAAGCTGCATCAAAACAGACCCCAGATCAAGGCATCTAGACACAGGATGGAAAAGAACAGGAGCCCAGACACATTCTTCCCTCTGCCTGGACCTTACAAGAGATCGATGGGATAAGCTTGAGTGCCACCCACAGCCCTTTGGACTAAGCCTGGGTCTGCGTCCAAACCCTTCTTTTGTAATTTGTAATGGGATCATGAAATGTCAATTTAATAAGAGAGCTCAGGAAGAAGGATTTTGGAAAGGTCATGATTCATTTCCTTTAGTCTTTCTGTTCCTAAAATAGAAGAAATTAAATAAAAGCCACCCAATAGCTTTTCCTCTCCAGGCAACCACTCTCTTTCCATACAAACACAACCTGTGCTTGGCTTCCAATTTGTTGGCTCAGACAATTCCTAATCACCAGATGCCATTAGTTGGTTGGAGTCAACTGGAAGGAATTGAGTGCTGGGAGCTCTGCAGTGACAGACGGCACAGGGACCTATGGGCTTCCATTGCTCTGAAACCTGCTGGATACTTCCATCTCTCAGCTGCTACATGAATTTGGGGCACTCTGGCTCTGGGTGTTGCCTTTGTTTTGAAAATACAGATTCCCTCCTGGACCAGTCCTGATGGAGACTGTAAGGGTGGCCAAAGATTGAGGTGGGAAACTGACAGCTGTTGAGGTGTATAAGGGAGGCTGTAATGTGAGGAAGGATGGAGACTCATGTAAAGGGAGGCATGGGGACACAGAAGCCATCTAAAGCCTTTGCAATCTAAAATGCAGTCTTCTTTGGTAATCGGGTGTTTTTCTTGCCTTAACTTCTTCAGCTGAAGTGTAAGATGCTCATTGGCTCTTACTTGCCTTGGTGAAATTTAGGAATTTAAAAATTGTGCTTCCTAATATATAGAGCAGTAGAAAGATACTCATTTCTGGTCTGTTGAGTTCAGATTTTTCATGTCAGGTAATGCAGAGAAAGTAGCAGTGAGCTCACTAGGCTGAAGGACATTTCCTGGAATCCTTCTCCTCTACCACAAACTTTGGCAAGTTAAGTAACTTCAGTTGTTTCATCTCCAAGAGCTCAATTCATATTGAATGAATAAATAACTTAATTGGGATATGACAGTGGCTTGGATGTAAAATACATTAACTCCTATAATCTACTATGGACCCTCTAATCCCACTCTCAAAGTTACTGGTTAGGAATCAGAAGGTGGCTTGTTGGAAAAGAAATTGAAGCCAAGAGAGTTATCAGGGCCTCAGTGGGCAGGATGACCTGGCATTGCCCCACCAGGGCTAATATTGCTTGTGCTGGGCTCAGTACCTCCGTCTCCATAGATGGAAAACCCTCATGGCTTCCTGCTCTTCGGACTCTAGTCTTTGAGGTTCCAAGCTGATCAGACTGGGATGGTAGAGCATTCCTTCTTCAGTTGGCATGGTGCCATTGTAGAATGACAGAACCTGTCTTAACCCTTCATATGAGTTTTAAGATCTGGTTTGAAAAATCTTTTAATCTTCATACTTGCTTAATTTTACATTTTGGTGCCTTGAAATAGTAAAATAGTTACATCATTGTGAGCTTTTGAAGCAGACTGACCTCGGTTTGATCCCCACCCTTGACCAGCTGTTTGAAGTTGGGTAACTTCCTTACGTAGTATGAGGTTCAGTTTCCTTATCTATTTTTTAAAAAAATATTTTATTGTGTTTTAGGTGAAAGTTTACACAGTAAATTAGGCTCCCGTTTAACAATTTTTACACACATTGTTCTGTGACATTGGTTACAATTTTCACAATGTGTCAGCATTGTCATTATTTCCATTCTCTTTGTTCTGTTTCCATTGATCTAGCTTCCTTTCCTCTCCTTGCCTTATCATGTTTGCTTTTGTGTAAATGTTGACTGGTCTCATATAGTTGATTGTTTAAGAGAGCACATTACTCACAGGTGATGTTGTCTATTTTATAAGCCAATCTATGATTTGGCTGAAAGGCTACCTCTAGGAGCAGCTTCAGTGCCAAGTTCAAAGGGTATCATGGGGGTTCCTCTAGTCTCTATCTTTCTGATAGGTCTGGCCTTTTTCAGAAATTTGAATTTTGTTCTACATTTTTCTCCCATTCTATCTAGGACCTTCTGTTGTGTCCCTGGTCAGAACAGTTGGTAATAGTAGCTAGGCACCATCTAGTTCTTCTGGTCTCAGGTTAGAAGAGGCTGTGGTTAGTGTGGGCTATTAGTCCTGTGGACTAGTTTCTTCTTTGAACCTTTGATTGCCTTCATTCTCTTTTGCTCCAGATGAGTAGAGACCAATAGTTGTATCTTAGATGACCGCTTGCAAACTTTTAAGACCCCAGATGCTACTCACTAAAGTAGCATGTAGAATATTATCTTTATGACCTATGTTATGCCAATTGACTGAGTTTTCCCCTGAGACTATGGTCCTAAGCCTTTTAACCCAGTAAACCAATCCTGTGAGTTGTTTGGATACATCTAGGAAGGCTCTGTAACTGTGCCCCCTATATGCTTGAGTGCTTTATTTGTACGCAAATGACGTGTGCCTTCCACATTTGTTTGCCAGCGGTGCCCTCCCCCGTGAGGTATTTTTGTAAGTGGGCTGTGCTAATTTGTTTTACAGCAACATGTAAAAAAAAAATTAGCATAGTGACATTTACGAAAATACCTCTCAGGGGGAGGGCGCCGCTGGCAAACAAATGTAGAAGGCACACATTATTTGCATAAAAATACGGTGTATATATATGGATATATATGCAGCACATACAAACATGTATATACATATGCCTACAGATACACCTATATATGCACATGCATGTTCTCTCATAAGCCTTCTCATACACATATATGCATACATATCTACCTATGTAACCACGCACATATTTTTTGGTTGTTATTACTGTTGTTGTAAAGTTGTGTATGAAATAGCATTTACCAAAGTTGTCCCTTTTTCTTGGGTACTTTAAAAAAAAAACTAAAAACCAAACCTGTTGCCATTGAATCAATTCCAACTCATAGCAACCCTATAGTACAGAGTAGAACTACCCCATGGGTTTCCAATGAGTGGCTGGTGGATTCGAACTGCCAACCTTTTGGTGTACTTTTTAGTGTCTTCATTTACCTTGGTCAAGTTGTGCATACTTCACCAATATTTGATATTGCCTTTCTCATCACCAAAAACAAGTGTCTATTATCTAGAGAGTGATTCCCCCTTCCTCACCCTCCCATCCCTGAAAACCATCAAAGAACATTGCTTTCTTTGTGTATATCTGTTCTTGACTTTTTATAATAGCGGATAGCGGTACCATGCAATATTTGTCCTTTTGTGATTGATGTATTTCACTCAGAATAATGTCTTCCAGATTCATTCATGTTATAGTTGTGAAGTATTCCATTGTATGTATGTACCACAATTTGTTTATCCATTCATCCATTGATGGGCACTTAGGTTGTTTCCATCCTTTTGCTATTGTGACTAATGCTGCAATAAACATAGGTGTGCATATGCCTATTCATGTCACTGCTTTTATATCTCTTGAATATATAACGAGGAGTGGGATTGCTGGATCATAAGGTTTTCCATTTCTAGCTTTTTGAGGAAGCACCATACCATTTTCCATAGTGGTTGTACCATTTTACAATCCCACCAGCAATGTGTAAAAGTTCCAACTCCTCACAACCTTGCCAGCATTTTTTGTTTTTTTTTATCATTGCCATTTTTACAGGGGTGAAATGGTATCTCACTGTAGTTTTGATTTGTATCTCTCTAATGGCCAATGATCATGAGCAACTTTTCATGTATTTGTTGGCTACTTGAATATCCTCTTCAGTGAAATGTCTGTTAGTGTCCTTTGCCCATTTTTTGATTGGATTGTTTGTCTTTTTGTTGTTGAGTTGGTGACGTTTTCTATACATTTTAGAGATTAGACCCTTCTCAGATATGTCATTGCCAAAGATTTTTTCCCAGTCTGTGTGTTCTCTATTTATTTTTGGTAAAGTCTTTTCATGAGCATTTAAGTATTTAATTTTTAGGAGGTCCAAGTTATCTAATTTATTTTCTGTTGTTCGTGCATTTTTAGTTGAGTTTGATAGGCTATTAATGCCAAAAACAAGGTCCTCTAGTTTTGTCCCTATGTTATCTGCTAGGAACTTTATAGTTTTAAATTAACGTTTAACTCTTCAATCCATTTTGAGTTAGTTTTTGTGCATGGTGTGAGGTATGGATCCTCTTTCATTTTTCTGCAAGTGGATAACCAGTTTCGCCAGCACCATTTGTTAAAGAGATTGTTTCTTCTCCATTGAATGGACTGACCCACCAGCAGTGCATAAGAGTTACGATCTCCCCGCAGCCTCTCCAAAATTTGTTATTTCCAGTTTTTTTGCTTCATGCCACTAATGCCAGAGTGAGATTGTATCTCATTGTGGTTTTAATTTGCATTTCTCTAATGGCTAGTGATCGCGAGCATTTCCTCATGTGTCTGTTGGCCACTTGAATGTCTTCTTTGGTAAAGTGTCTGTTCATTTCCTTAGCCCATTTTTTGAT
>NW_004444056.1:447008-452154 GCF_000243295.1 Trichechus manatus latirostris | reverse complement strand
CCTTGATGGCATTGTGGTCAGAGAAGATACTTTGTATTATCTCAAAGTTTTGGATCTTGTTGAGGATTGCTCTGTGGCCTAAGATGTGGTCTATTCTGGATAATGTTCCATGTGCATTGGAAAAGAATGTGTACTTTGCAGCTATTGGGTGTAGTGTTCTATATATGTCTATGAGGTCAAGTTGGCTGATTGTGCCCTTTAGATCTTCTGTATCTTTATTGAGTTTCTTTCTAGATGTTCTGTCCTTTACCAAGAGTGGTGTCTTGAAGTCTCCTACTATTATTGTGGAACTGTCAATTTCTCCTTTCAGTGCCTTTAGAGTTTGTTTTATGTATTTGGGAGCCCTGTCATTGGGTGTGTAGATGTTTATTATCGTCATGTCTTCCTGATGGATCGTCCCTGTAATCATTATATAGTGTCCTTCTTTATTTTTTATGGTGGATTTTGTTTTAAAGTTTATTTTATCCAAGATTAGTATTGCCACTCCTGCTCTTTTTTGGTAGCTGTCTGCTTGATATATTTTTCTAACCTTTGATTTTTAAGAAATTTACATCTTTGTTTCTAAGATGTGTCTCTTTTAGACAGTATATGGATGGACCCTGTTTTTTTAATCCATTGTGTCACTTTCTGTGTCTTTATGTGTGCATTTAGGCCATTTACATTCAGTGTAATTATCGATAGGTGTGAGTTTATTGCTGTCATTTTGTAGTGCTTTTTTTCTGTGATGCTTGTGTTTTCTTTGTTCCTCTTACTCTCCTATGCTGAATTCCTTTTGTTTGTGGATTTTTCTTCATTTCTTTTGGTTTTGTAGGTTTTGTTTTTGCTGAGACTTTATGTTTTTCTTCTTTATTTTGATGTGCAGGTTTATTAACTTTCTTTGTGGTTACCTTGAAATTTACCCTTATCTTCCTTGCTTTGAACTAGTCTATTATTACTTGGTATCACCTTGCTTCCTCTCCATTAGAAGGTTTTGTACAACACCATTTATTCCTTCTTTTATTGTTCTGATGTTATTGTCATTTACAGATTAACCTCTCTGGTTCCCTCTTGTAATTCTTTTGGTTTTTCATATTCCTCGAGAGTTCATTTCCTTCATTTGTATCTGGCTGGTATGATCCTGCATCCTAGATTCAGCCTGTTGTGTGATGTTGGTTGTTCTCAGATCAAAGGACTCCCCTTAATAATTCTTGTAATTTTGGTTTGGTTTTTGCACAGTCCCTTAATTTCTATTTATCTGGAAATGTCCTAATTTCACCACCATATTTGAATGAGAGTTTTGCAGGATATATTATTCTTGGCTGGCAATTTTTCTTTCAATGTTTTATATATGTCATCCCATTGCCTTCTTGCCTGCATAGTTTCTGCCAAAGAATCCGAGCTTAGTCATATTGTTTCTCCTCTGTATGTGACTTTTTGTTTTTCTCGAGCTGCTCTCAGGATTCTTTGTCTTTGGTTTTGGCGAGTGTGATTATAATATGTCTTGGTGATTTTCTTTTGGGGTCTATCCTATATGAGTTTTGTTGAGCTTCTTGGATGGTCAGCTTTTCATCTTTCATGATATTGGGGAAGATTTCTGTCAGCCATTCTTCAATGATCCTGTGTTTTTTCTTCCCCTGTTCTGGAACTCTGATCACTCACATAGTTTTGCTTTTGATTCTATCCCACATAATTCTCAGGGTTTCTTCATTTTTCTTCCTTCTTTTCCTGATTTTTCCTCAAACAAAGTTGTATCCAAGTGTTTGTCTTCCATTTCGCTGATCCTGTCTTCCATCATTTCAAACCTGCTCCTCAGCCCTTCTATGACACTGTCCATTTCTAAAATCTTTTCGTTTATCTTTTGGATTTCTAATTGTTGTTTTTGTATGATTTCTAGTTGTGAATTTATTTAGCATTTTGTTCCTATATTCTTTTCCTGAATTCTTCCAATTTTTGTCTGTACTTTCCATGAATTTGTCTGCCTTTTCCATGAATTTGTCTATTTCTTCCTCATTTTTGTCTGCTTTTTGCTTCAACTCGTGAATAGCTCTGAATATCAGAGATTTGAATTCCCTATCAGGTAGTTCTAGTGCCTTTTCTTCTACTGGAAAGTCTTCTGGTGTTTTGTTTTGGTTGCCTACTGGAACCATCCTGTCCTGTTTTTGTATATGTTTTCATATTGTCTGCTGTCTTCTGGGCATTCAGTAGTTCTTTTTCTCATTTATTGAGTGTAGATTTGTTTGTTTCATCCTGCTTTTTTGTTTTATTTGGTTATGTCTGAGCAGGCAGGCTGTGCATTCTTTGTTGTTTGCTCATCTGTGTGCACGACACTTTTCACCTCCTTCTCCAATCGGCAGGGTCAGTTGCTCTGGTATGGTACAGCAGGGCAAGTTCAGCTGAAGGGGAGTTGCTGGGAAGGGTTGTTTGTGGCATGTACTAGGTCTGATAGGGCAGGCTGGGAGTCAGTGTAGGGCAGGTTCTGGTAGGCTGGGCCTGAGCTGCTTGGGGGTGTGATGTTCAGCACACGGTGCAGGTAGGCAGGAAGGAAGGGCAGATTATGATGTGTGGAGCTAAGATGGGTATGGGAAAGAGGAGAGGGAGGAGAGAGGAACAGGAGCCAAAAACATACACACAAACAAATTAAAAAGTGCTGAAGGAGCTTGCCATTGGAATGGAGGGATGAGAGACTGAGAAATGGAGAAAAACAAAATGAAAAAAAGGGTAAAAGAAAAAAAATGAATAAAAATTAGAAAGAAAGAAGGAGAGCCCCCAGAGATCCCACTGGTGTGGCTGCAAGGACTGGGAAAGTTACTCCCAGGTCATGAAGTACAGCCTGGCTAGAAGGGGTAGAGTTGTCTCACAGTGCCAGGTATTCAGGAGACAGAAAGAGAAGGTAAGTATAGAGAGATCAGAAATTGAGAAATAAAGAAAGACAAAAAGGGAAAAAAAGAAGAAAACAAAACAAAGAAACAAAAACAAGAAAAAAAGAAATGCCCCCAGGGATGCCACTGTGCATGTGCACAGAGTAAGGGAGTAGCTCCCAAGCTGTGCAGTACCGCCCAGCTAGAAGGGGCTCCCAAGCCAAGAAAAGAAAAAGGAAACAAACAAAGAAATCAAATCAAATCAGAACAAACAAAGAAACAAAAAAAGGCCCAGGGGTCCCACCAGCGTGACGGCACGGACCAGGAAGCAGTTTCACAGTCGAGCAGTGTTTCATAGCCTTTCAGGAAGAAGTAAAGATAGCACAAGGAGCCAGGTATTTGAGAGAAAGGAGGTGGAGGTGGTGAGAGGTAAGGAAGAAATCTAAAGAAGCTGAAACAACAACAGCAGCCAACAAATGGCACTCAGGGAGCTGGCCAGTGTGGGCGGGTGGAATCCAAGCAGCTCCCAGATGAAGCTGGTGCTTCCTGGCCAACAGACTATGGCTGTAGGAAGCAGAGGCAGCCAAGTGGGGGTGAAGAAAGGTGGGGGGTGGGAAAGCATATATCGCTGGTTACCGGTTGTTCTGTCTTCTGCTGGAAGCTCCGTGAAGCTGCTTTCTCATACCGCCTGATCGTTGATCTCCAATAGGAGTCCAAGATGGCAGATCTGTGCTACGTTATCTGATAGGGGACTTCTGCATGTATCTCTCCTTTCTCTCTGTTCTCTGTCAGTTTCTTATTTTATTCCATGCTTGGTTGAGTTCTTTATCTCTTCATTTGATGCTTAGGGTTTCAGGATTGACATGTGTCTCTATTTGACTTAGTTTTTCGGATATTTGCTGTGAAGGGACAGCATGTTGCTTCTGTCTCTAGCACCATGTTGCCTGGAAGTCCAATGGTATTGTTTTCTTGATTTCCTTTTCAGAGTTTTCCTTGTTAGTGTAGAGAAACCCATCTGATTTTTGTGTGTTGAGCTTGTACCTTGTCACTTTGCTGAATCCTTCCATTAGTTCCGGTAACTTTCTTATGGAGTCTCTAGAATCGTGTCATCTGCGAATAAGGATAGTTTGGCTTCTTCCTTTCCAATTTGGATATGCTTTATCTCCCTTTCTTGTCTTATTGCTCTAGCTAGGGTATCCAGTACAATATTGAATAAGAGTAGTGATAAAGGGCATCCTTGTCTCTTTCCTGTTGTCGAGGGGAATGCTCTTAATCTTTCTCCATTGAGAATAACGTTGGCTGTTGGTTTGCATGTATGCCCTTAATCATGTTGAGGAATTTTCCTTCTATTCCTATTTTGCTGAGAGTTTTGTTAATCAGGAAAGGATGCTGGAGTTTATCAAATGCCTTTCTGCATTGATTGAGATGATTATGTGATTCTTTTCCTTGGTCTTATTTATGAGGTGAACTACATTGTTTTCTAGAGTTGAACCATCCTTGCATCCCTGGTATGACTTCCCCTTGATCATGCTGTATTACTTTTTTGATATGCTGTTGAATTCTGTTAGCTAGAATTTTGTTGAAAATTTTTGTATGTGTATTTATGAGGGATTTTGGCCTGTAATTTTCTTTTTTGTGGTGTCTTTGCCTGGCTTTGGTATCAGGGTCCTGCTGGCTGCAGAGAATTAATTAAGGAGTATTCCTTCCTTTTCTAGGTTCTGAAATAGTTTGAGAAGAATTGGTGTCAACTCTTCTATGAATGTTTCATAGAATTCTCCAGTGAAGCTGTCTGGGTCAGGGCTTTTTTTGGTGGGAGTTTAAAAAAATTTTTTTATGACAGCTTCAATTTCTTCTTTTGTTATGGGTCTGTTCATATTTTTTACTTATTTTTGTGTTAGTTTAGGTAGGTGGTGTGTTTCTAGAAATCTGTCTTTTTTTGTATATTTTCAAATTTGTTGAAGTACAATTTTTCACCATGTTCTGTTTTAATTCTCTTTATCTTAGTTCTGTTGTAATGTCACCCATTTCATTTCTTATTTTGGTTATTTGCATCTTCACATTTTTTTCTTTGTCAATTTGGACAGTGGTTTGTCTGTTTTATTGATCCTCTCAAAGGACTAACTTATAGTCTTGTTGATTCTATTGTTTTTGTATTTTTTTATTCATTTATTGTTTCTCTGATCTTTATTATTTCCTTTCTTCTGGTAAGTGTGATGTTCTTTTGTTCCTTTTCTATTTGTTCAAGTTGTTAGATTAAGCTACTGATTTTGTATCTTTCTTCTTCTTCTGGTCTTTTTTTTTTTTTTTTT
>NW_004444056.1:420852-446908 GCF_000243295.1 Trichechus manatus latirostris | reverse complement strand
ATCAGCCCCAGAGGAAGGCTTTCTCTCTGTCAGCTCTGGAGGAACGTCCTTGTGATACATCAGTCTTCCCTTGGTCTGGGAGCATCTCAGTGCAGGAACCTCAGGTCCAAAGGACTTGCTCTGCTCCTGGCACTGCTTTCTTGGTGGTGTGAGGTCCCCATGTCTCTCTGCTCACTTCTCTTTTATATCTCAAAAGAGATTGGCTCAAGACACTATCTAATCTTGTAGACCTCATCAATAAACTGCCTCTAATCCATCTTATTACATCACATTGATAACATTTACAACACATAGGAAAATCACATCAGATGATAAAATAGTAGACAATCATACAATACCAGGAATCACGGCCCAGCCAAATTGATACACATTTTTGAGGGGACATAATTCAATCCCTGACACCAACTTATAGCGACCCTATAGGGAAGAGTAGAACTGCCCCCATAGTGTTTCCCAGGCTGTGAATCTTTATGGAAGCAGATCTCCAGGTCTTTTCTGTCAAGGACAGACTGGTGGGTTCGAACCGCCAACCTTCTGTTTAGGAGCCGAGCAGTTAAGCACCGCATCATCAGGGCTCCTTCCCTTGCCCCTCTACAGTCTATACTTAAGGCAGAAGAGAAAATGATCTGTTCAAAACCCACTAAGGTTTACAAGTGACCTGGTCTCCTTACCTTTCTGATCTCATCTCCCCAAACTCTTGCCCTGGCTCATTGCCTCCTAGCCACACTGGCCTTCTTGCTGTTTCCTGAACATGCCAAGCATGCTCCCAATCAGGGTTTTTGTCCTTGCTAGTCTCTCTGCCTCATACACTCTTCCTCCAGATGTCCACCTCACTCATTTCTTTCCGAATGATTCTTTTTTTTTATTGTTGTACTTTAAGTGAAAGTTTACAATTCAAGTTAGTCTCTCATACAAAAATTTATACATACGTCGTGATGTGACCCTAATTGCTCTTCCTATACTGTGACAGTACACTCCTCCCTTCCACTCCAGATTTCCCATGTCCATTCAACCAGCTCCTGACCCTCTCTGCCTTCTCATCTCACCTCCAGACAGAAGCTGCCCATTTAGTCTCATGTATCTACTTGAGCTAAGAAGCACACTCTTTACGAGTATCATTTTATGTCCCATAGTTCAGTCTAAACTTTGTCTGAAGAGTTGGCCTCAGGAATTGTTTTAGTTCTGGGTTGACAGAGATTCTGGGGGCCACGCTTTCTGAGGTTCCTCCAGTCTCAGTCAGACCATGAAGTCTGGTCTTTTTACTAGAATTTGAGTTCTGCACCCCACTTTTGTCCTGCTCCATCAAGGACTCTCTGTTGTGTTGCCTGTCAGGGCAGTCATTGGTGGTAGCCAATGCTTTTGGTCTCTTTCTTCTTTTTTGATGCATGCATTTATTGCTATAAATTTTCATCTGAGCACTGCTTTTGCTGTGTTCCAAAGGTTTTTGTATGTTGTGTTTTCATTCTCATTTGATTCTAAGAATTTTTAAATTTCATTTTTAATTTATTTTATTATTCAACAGTTTTTAAGTAAGGTGTTATTCAGTTTCTATGTATTTAAGTTTTGCCTTGTTCTTTTTGTTATTGATTTCTAATTTTATAGCATTATGGTCAGAGAAGGTGCTTTGTATTATTTCAATATTTTTGCATTTTTGAGGTTTGCTTTGTGGCCTAAAATATGATCTATTCTGGAGAATGATCCATGTGCATTGGAGAAGAATGTGTACTGTGCTGCTGTTAGTGGTGTGTTCTGTGTATGAGTTCAAGTTGGTTGATTGTGTTATTTAGACCTTCTGTGTCTTCTTTGAGTGTCTTTCCAGTTGTTCTGTACATCATCAAAAGTGGTGTGTTAAAGTCTTCTGCTATTACTTTAGAGCTGTCTATTTCTCTTTTTAATTCTACTAGAGTTTGTTTTATGTATTTTGGAGCTCTGTCATTGGGTGCATAAGTATTTATTATTATTATGTCTTCTTGGTGAATTGACACTTTAATCATTATATAATACCTTTCTTTGTCTCTTATAGTGGATTTTGACTTAAAGTCTATTTTATCAGAGATTATTATTGCAACTCCTTCTCTCTTCTGGTTACTATTTGCTTGATATATTTTTCCCATCTTTTGATTTTTAACCTATTTATGTCTTTGTGTCTAGGGTGTGTCTCTTGTAGGCAACAGATAGACGGGTCATATTTTTTATCCATTCTGCCACTCTGTCTCTTGAATGGTGCATTAAATCCATTTAAATTCAGTGTGATAATCCACGTGTATTAATTCACTGCTGCCGTTTTGTTATCCTTTTTTATGTGGTGTTAATGGTTTCTTTGTCTTACTTCATTTTCTGTATTGAGTTCTCTTTGTATATGGATTTTCTTTTCCTATCCATTGTTGTTGTGTTTGTGTTTACTGAGTCTTTTTGATTTTCTTCTTTATTTTGGTAGGTAAATTCATCAATTTTCTTTTTGGTTACTCTGAAATTTACCATTATCTAACTAAATTTAAAACAGTCTGCTATATCTTGATATTGCCTTGATTTCCTCTCTATATGCAAGTTTTATAACTACACCACTTATTCTCCCTTTTTGTTTTGAAGTTGTTGTTGTTTATAGCTTAATATCTCTGGTTCCCTGTTATCAGTTTTGTAGCTTTATTTTACTTTTTTGAAGTCTTTGTCTGAGTTGGTGTCTGGGTGATGCTTTCATGTGTCTTTACCTCAGGTTGTTGTCTGATGTCATTGGTTCTCTGTCCAAAGGATTCCCTATAATACTTCTTGTAAAGTTGGTCTGGTTTTTACATATTCCCTTAATTTCTGCTTATCTGGGAATGCCCTAGTTGCACCATCGTTTTTGAAAGACAATTTTGCTGGATATATAATTCTTGATTGTCAATTCTTTTCATTCAGGATTTTATATATGTCATTCATTGCCTTCTTACCTGCATGTTTTCTGACAAGAAAATAGTGCTTAGTCTTATTGGTGCCCCTTTGTAAGTGATATTTCATTTTTCATGAGCTGGTCTCAGAATTCTTTCTTTCTCTTTGGTTTTGAAAAGTTTGATTATGATATGTCTTGTTGAGTTTCTTTTGGGGTCTATCTTGTATGGGGTTCGTTGAGCTTTTCAGATGGAAACTTTCTCATTTTTCATGATATTTGGGAAGTTTTGTGCCAATATATCTTGAAAGATTCTCTGTTTTTTTCTCCCCCTCTTCTGGAATTCCTATTATGTGTAAATTATTCTTCCCTGTGTTGTCCCAAATAACTCTTAGGCTTTCATCATTTTTCTTTTTTTATTGTACTTTAGATGAAGGTTTACAGAACTAGCCTCTCATTAAACAGTTAGTATACCTATTGTTTTATGACATTGGTTATCAACCCCACAACATGTCAGCACTCTCCCTTCTCGACCTTGGGTTCCCCATTACAGCTTTCCTGTCCTCTCCTGCTTTCTAGTCCCCTGGGCCGGTATACCCCTTTAGTCTCGTTTTGTTTTATGGGCCTAATCTTTGGCTGAAGGGTGAACCTCACAAATGACTTCATTACTGAACTAAAAGGGAACTCGGGGGCCATATTCTTGGGGTTTCTCTAGTCTCTGTCAGGCAAAAAAAGTCTGGTCTTTTTTGTGAGTTAGAATTTTATTCTACATTTTTCTCCAGCTCTGTCCAGGACCCTCTTGTGATCCTTGTCAGAGCAGTCGGTGGTAGCCGGGCACCATCTAGTTGTACTGGACTCAGTCTGGTGGAGGCTGTGGTAGTTGTGGTCCATTAGTCCTTTAGACTAATCTTTCCATTGTGTCTTTAGTTTTCTTCATTCTCCCTTGCTCCTGAAGGAGTGAGACCAGTGGAGTATCTTAGATGGCCGTTCACAGGCTTTTAAGACCCCAGACGCTACTCACCAAAGTGGAATGTAGAACATATTCTCTATAAACTATGTTATGCCAGTTGAACTGCATATTCCCAGATACCATGGTCCCGACAGCCCTCAGCCCAGTAATTCAGTCCCTCAGGGAGTTTGGATGAGTCTATGGCGCTTCCATGACCTTGCCTTGTACATGTTGTGCTGGCTTCCTCAGGATTGTGTACTGTCTTGCCCTTCACCAAAGTTACCACTTATCTATTGTCCATTTAGTGTTTTTCCATCCCCACCCCCCCTTCCCCTGTAACCATGTGTCATGGAATGAATTGTGTCCCCAAAAAAATATCTGTCAACTTGGCTAAGTCATGATTCCCAGTACTGTCTGATTGCCTACCATTTAGTCATTTGATGTGATTTCCCTGTGTGTTGTAAATCCTATCACTAGGATGTAATGATATGGGTTAGTGGCAGCTATATTGACGAGATGTACAAGATTAGACAATGTTTTGAGCCAATCTCTTTTGAGATATAAAAGAAAGAAGTGAGCAGAGAGACCTCACCACCAGGAAAGCATTGCCAGTAGCAGAGTGCATCATTTGGACCTGGGGTTCCTGTGCAGAGAAGCTCTTAGTCCAGGGGAAGATTGATGAGAAGGACCTTCCTCCAGAGCTGACAGAGAGAGAAAGCCTTCCCCTGGAGCTGATGCCTTGAATTTGGACTTTTAGCCTACTTTACTATGAGGAAAATAAATTTCTCTTTGTTAAAGCCATCCACTCGTGGGATTTCTGTTACAGCAGCACTAGATGACTAAGAGAGAATTTGGTACCAGGAGAGCGGTGTGCTGCTCTAACAGATACCTAAATTGTGGAAGTAGTTTCAAAACTGTGAATGGATAGAGGATCGGCAGCAGCAGAGGACTGGAGGCAGCAGAGAAGCAGCAGCAGCAGAACCAGGAGACCAGTGCCAGATAGCACTGGAGCTGACCCATGGCATGAGAAAGCTAAGTACCTGTGTGCAGGAGGCTTCCTGGCAGAGTGGGGTGCCTCCAGGCACTTATCAGTGAAGCTAGGCTTGCTGACCCACGGAGCAAGAGAGCTGAGTGCCTTCCAGCTGAAGTTTACTGGTGGAGTAGGGTGCCTCCAGGCACTTATCAGTGGAGCTGCAGAACTTTGGAACACTTGCTCCAGCAGAGCAGATGTGGGCATGAGGCATGAGGGGCTGAGAGGCCAAGGAACAAGGAATCAGAAGCTGAAGAGACAAGAAACACAGGAAGCCGAGCTGCCTCAGTCTCAAAGGGTATGGCCACGACCTCTGGAGTTTCAAAGGGTGGAGCCATGACCTCTGCTGTTTCTAAGGGTGGAGTTGCCACTCAGATGGACTAGGAGAACGGTGTGCCTAAAGCTGAGGGAGCAGAGTTGCTGTCCCAGTGGCCCTGGAAGGCAGAGCTGAAGCCCAGGGCCGAGGGTCCTCCACTCAGAATCTAGAGACTGTGGCCAATACCTAGAGTCTGGAGGGCAGGCCGTTGTCTAAATAGTCCCAGAGAACAGAGGATTATCTCCAAACCTTGAGGGCTAATGTAACGTGTTCTGCTGACTTGCTTGGTGCCTGTTATCCTTTCTTCCCCTACAGTTTCTCCCATTTGTAATGGAATGTCTAGCTTGTTCCTGTTCTGCCATTGTACCTTTGGAAGCAGATAACTTGTAGTCTAGATTTCACAGATGAAGAGGAATTTTTGGATTTTGGACTCAGAGTTAACACTTTTGCTATATGATACGATGGAGTGAATATGTTTTGCATGTTGCAAGGATGTGATTTTGGGGGGAGGCAAAGTGTGGAATGTCATGGATTGAATTTTGTCCCCAGAAAATATCTGTCAGCTTGGCTAAGTCACGATTCCCAGTATTATCTGTCTACCATTTTGTCATCTGATGTGATTTCCTTATGTGTTGTAAATCCTATCACTATGATGTAATGAGATGGATTAGTGACAGTTATACTGATGAGATATACAAGATTAGACAGTGTTTTGAGCCAATCTCTTTTGAGATATAAAAGAGAGAAGTGAGCACAGAGACTAGGGGACCTCTTACCACCAAGAAAGCATTGCCGGGAGCAGAATGCGTCCTTTGGACATGGGGTTCCTGTGCAGAGAAGGTCCTAGTCCAGGGGAAGATTGATGAGAAGGACCTTCCTCCAGAGCTGAGAAAGAAAGCCTTCCCCTGGAGCTGATGCCCTGAATTTGGACTTCTAGCCTACTTTACTGTGAGGAAAATAAATTTCTCTTTGTTAAAGTCATCCACTTGTTGGATTTCTGTTAGAGCAACACTAGATGACTAAGACACCATCAAAGTTGTTCTTCATTCTTTTTTCTGATTGTTCCTCAAATTGCTATCAAGGGATTTGTCCTCTATTTCACTGATTCTTTCTTTCATTGATTCAACTGTACTTCTATGTCCTTCCATTGAGTTATCCATTTCTAATATTTTATTGTCATTCTTCTGGATTTCTAGTTGTTGTTTTTGTATGGTTCCCAATTGTCTATTTAGTCATTTTGATCTGGTATTATTTTCCTGAGCAAATAATCTGAGAAGCTGGACTATATGAGGAAGAACGTGGCATCAGGATTGGAGGAAAACTCATTAACAACCTATGATATGCAGATGACACAACCTTGCTCGCTGAAAGCAAAGAGGACTTGAAGCACTTACTGATGAAGATCAAAGTCTACAGCCTTCAGTATGGATTACACCTCAACATAAAGAAAACAAAAATCCTCACAAGTGGACCAATAAGCAACATCATGATAGATGGAGAAAATATTGAAGTTGTCAAGGATTTCATTTTGCTTGGATTCACAATCAACACCCATGGAAGCAGCAGTCAAGAAACTAAATGATGCATTGCACTGGGAAATCTGCTGAAAAAGACCTATTTAAAGTGTTAAAAAGCAAAGATGTCACTTTGAGGACTAAGGTGCACCTGACCCAAGCTATGGTATTTTCAATCACCTCATTTGCATGCAAAAGCTGGACAATGAATAAGAAAGACTGAAGAAGAATTGACACCATTGAATTATGGTGTTGGTGAAGAATATTGAGTATACCTTAGGCTACCAGAGGAACAAACAAATCTGTCTTGGCAGAAGTACAGCCAGAACGCCCCTTAGAAGCAAGGGTGGTGATATTTTGTCTCACGTACTTTGGACATGTTATCGGGGGGGAACAGTCTCTGGAGAAGGACATCATGCTTGGTAAAGTAGAGGGTCAGCAAAAAAGAGGTAGACCCTCAATGAGATGGATTGACACAGTGGCTGCAACAATAGGCTCAAACAGCAACAATTGTGAGGATAGTGCAGGACTGGGCAGTGTTTCATTCTGTTGTATGTAGGGTTGCTATCGTTGGAACCTGCTTGATGGCACCTAACAACAATAACAGCATTGTTTTCCTGAATTCTTCTAGGATTTTGTCTATGTTTTCCTTGATCTCTTAGAGGAGACTTATCAGGTAGTCCTATTACCATTTCTTCTTCAGGAAGGTTTTCTGTCCCTTTATTTTGCTTACTTGTTTGAGCCATCTTATCCTGTTTCTTCTTATGATTTGTTATTGTCTGCTATCTCTGAGCCATTAAGGTGGTTTATTTATTTATATATTTCTTTATTGATTGTATGTTTTGTCCTGATTTTTTTTTTGTTTAGTTTTGATATATCAGAACCTTTGTTTCTTCTCTTTCTGTTTAGAATATTTTTCTTCCTTTGTATTATTTCGATTTTTGTTGTTTTGTTATACTGGTCTATGTATGACTTTGTTGGCGTTGGTAGACTAGGTGTGATTTTTTTCTCACTAGGGAGAAAACTCCCATGTGTGAGTTTTCTGTGATTAGGCTCTTATGTCTTCTTGTATGGGATTGAGTGGAGGTGGAAGAGCAGGTTCTTTCCCTGATATTGGGTGACAAGTGTTGGACGGTCAGGGTCCCTCCTCAGCCCTTGTGGGACGATGGGTCATTTTGGGTTGGTGCAAGCAGTTAGAGAATCCTCTGGAGGGCACGGCAGGATGTCTCCATAGCTGCTATGAGGGAGTGCTACCCAAATGAATGTGATAGGCCCTCTGTGCGCGCATGAATTGGCGTCTCAGTAACTCATGGGTATCAAGGGGTTGGTTTCATTGCATGTGCAGTCAGAATGTTGGAACTCTCCGGGTATGGGATGTCTGACATTGCAGCCAGGTGGACACTGAATGAAGGCACTAGGATCTCCTGCTTGTTGTTCGGCAGAGGTGCAGATATCAACTGTTAGGATATGATGGACATTGTGGATGTGATGTGCCTGTCCATCTGGTCACCAGTTGGGGGTTCAGGGAGTGTTCTTGTCAGTTGCTGGGTTATGGGAGCTCTGGGTACATGCCACTGGTTGCTGGGTTGTCAGGGTGGGGCTGCATGGGTCACTAGTCTTGGGCGAGCAGTACAGGAGCTCCCACTGCTGGCTGTCGCGTGGGGTGGGGGAGTTCATGCCCAGCCACTGGGTGGGTGGTGCAGGAGTGCACCTCGGTGATCGCCAGGGGAGTGGGTTGGTGAGGAAAGGTGAGTGGGGTGGGTGCACGCAGCTGGTTGCTGTTCTGGTGGAGTGGGAGTGCACGCTTTGGATCGCCAGGTGGGTGGGGTGGTGGGGTGGACAAGCAGGGTGGATGCATACCGCCTGTGCTGGTCTGGCTGCTCAGGACTGCATGCGGCAGATTTCTGGGCAGGTGGGGCAGTATGGGAGGTGGGGTGGATGTGCGTCACTGGTTGCCAGGGGAGCAAGGTCAGGCAGGGCGTTTGTGCACTGCTGCTTGCTGATCCAGTGGCATGGGAGCATGTGCTGTGGATCACCGTGCAGGGGTGGGAGATGCAGCTGGTCGTCAGGCGAGCGAAGTGGGCTTGTGCCATTGGTCGCCAGACAGGTGGGACGGGGGTGTACACTGCTGGACACCAAAGAGCAGGGGGAAGGAGGACAACATACTCCTCCAGTCACTAGCATGGGCACCAGGGCACTCCCCACAGAGCGTAGCTGGTGACCAGGACTCAGCCCTGACCAAGTGTGAGGGAGTGGGGCTGCCCAGGCTCTTGTAAGGTGGGTAATCTCCAGTTGCTCTTCCACAGATGCTCCTCTCCAAGGACACCACTCGCCCAAACGACCAGGGACTGCTGCTGGTGAGTATTTCTGTTTCTATTTTCTGGCTCCCTCCCTGATCTGTGGTCACCTGGATCCCTGGAGCTCTCACCCACCTTCCTGCACTTCCCTCCTTAGATCTGGTTCATGTTCTGCTCACCTTGCTTCACTTCAGATTTGTCTACACAGTATCTCTGTATCCTACTGGGAATTCAGTGAATTTTTTTTCCTGTGCTCCTCACCTGGGAATACTGCTTGCTTTGTCTCAGGATGGCCATGCTGTGCCAGGCCAACTGGCAGGGTGTGTAGGATCTTCTGTAAATCTCCTCATTCTTTGTTTTCATCCAATTTCTTCTTTCATTTGGTGTTCAATCTAGTTCTTCATCCTTCTGTTTGCTGCTCAGGTTTCCAAGACTGTCATCTGTTTCATTTGGTTTCTCAGGTCTTTGCTGTAGGGGGATGGCATGGTGTGTCTGACGAAGCTGCTATCTTCCCTTATCAATTAACTATAGACAATAACTATCTCCCAGATGTTGCTGTAGGGATTAAATGAGGTCATATATGTAAAATTCCCAGCAAAGTTCCAGGGACATAGGAAGATCTCAATACATGTTAATTCCTTCTCTGACTCTGGATTTGAGGTCAGCAATCTGGTTAGATTTTTGCTTTTCTACACATCCAGACATCTACAATTTTCTCAACGTATTCTACCCACCATGGAGCAATGCTTCCATCTGAAAGTTTTATTCGAATTAAAACAAAAAGCAAAAACCAACCAACAAACAACCCCCCCAAAACTACACCTCCTTAAAGAGAGAATTTATTCTCTAGCAAAACCCTGTTCTGCATATTAGTATATATTTTGCATTTTTAATTCCCAGTGAGGCATTTCCAGTACTAGACATCTAAGCACACCTTTAATTTATTCAATTTTTATGTCTCAATACTTGAGTATAGGAAAGGGATTCTAACTTGGTACATCAGTCCCATCACCCAGGCAACCAACATTATCCTCTTACTCAAAAAGCTCTTGATCAAGTGATGATTCTGTAGGATAAAAAAAAAAAAAAAACAAAATATTCAATTTTCCCTATTGCCCCCCCAAAAAACATTGCCATTGCGTTGATTTTGACTCATAGTGACACTATAGGACAGAACAGAACTGCCCCATAGGGTTTCCAAGGAGCGGCTGGTGGATTCAAACTACCAACCTTCTGGTTAGCAGTCAAGCTCTTAACCACTGCTCCACCAAAAGGGAAAGACATTTTCCCCTATCTGGTTTCTTACAGCATTTTATTGAGAAAACATCTATTTGTAAATCTTTCCTTTGTCCCTTTGATATGTATGTAACTTTTTAAAGGCAACATAAGCCTCTTGGTCAGCCTTATAAACCAGTAAAGCTTTTCTTAAGGGCCTGGGAGCCACATCTTTGAAATGTAAACATCAGGGATTATATCGCTCCTCTCTCCCTGTCACCATGGGAGTATAGATCCAAGCTATAACTACCTGCTTGTCATAGAGATATGAGAAGTTTTATTTTCCTTTGAATAAAGACAATTAACTAACACAAACGGCTACCCAAATTACCAGATGACTTTAGGATGAACTATAAAAGAATATATGGCAAACGATATTGCTGCATCCTCTTATATGAGGATAAGTTATCGGTTGTCTTGAGAACATGTATGTAACCGGTAGTATCTCCCTGGATATATAAAAACGTGAGATTTCTTTGTTTTTGCCATCTCTTCAGTGAATTCCTGTGATGTCTCTCACAGTCTGGCTTAATGTTGTTCAGTAATAAGACTGTTTTCTTTCTTTTCTTCATTTGTGGAGAAGATTTTCTGGACCGGTAGGATATTTTATTTTTAAAATTTCCCCCCAACAGATCTCATTGTGAAAATCATAAACCACTGTTAGAGCCATGAACTGTCTGTTGTGTGGGGTCCCTCTGAAGTCCTGGAAATCAGCTGTTGAGTGAGTCTGAAGCTCAGCACTGTGTCTCCTTCAGGGCTTAGTATAATTACAGTATCTCCATTGACAGCTCTTTCAAAGATCACATCTTTAATAACTAACCAGGGGCTCAAAGGGGGCACATGAGCTAGTACAACTAGGACAAAGAACTACCTCTTTTTATTACTAAAGAGAGTTAAGACCGGAAGGAAATATCTTCCCCTTGCCTTAGAGATCAAATGGAGAGCTTTGTTAATGCAAACAATCCTCCTCCTTTTTTTGAATCTAATAATTTTTAGTTTTGTTAATAGATTATCTTATACTTTCCAATGATTTTTCTATTTTTACAGTTGAGACTCTGAATAGGCTGCAAGAGGTTTCCTTTAAATTGACCAAGAGACCAGGTTAACATCCTGTTGCTTGCTTCAAATTAACAGGAGCTAAGATTGATTGAGGAGCTCTGGTGACACAATGGCCAAGCGCTTGGGTGCTAACTGAAATTTTAGCAGTTCAAACCCACCAGCAACTCTGTTTTAGTCATCTAGTGCTGCTATGACAGAAATACCACAAGTGAATGGCTTTAACAACAAGAAATTTATTTCCTCACAGTAAAACCAAACCCGTTGCCGTCGAGTCGATTCTGACTCATAGTGAACCTATAGGACAGAGTAGAACTCCCCCACACAGTTTCCAAGGAGTTCCTGGTGGAATTGAACTGCTGACATTTTGGTTAGAAGCTGTAGCTCTTAACCCACTATACCACCAGGGTTTCCTCATAGTAAAGTAGACTGAAAGTCCAAATTCAGGGCGTCAGCTCCGGGGAAGGCTTTCGCTCTCTGTTAGCTCTGGAGCAAGGTCCTTCTCATCAATCTTCCCCTGGACTAGGAGCTTCTCCACACAGGAGTCCCGAATCGAAAGGACGTGCTGTGCTCCTGGCACTGCTTTCTTGGTGGTATGATGTCCCTCTGTCTTTGCTCGCTTCTCTCTTTTATATCCCAAAAGAAATTGGCTCAAAACACAATCCAATCTTGTAGATTGAGTCCTGCCTCATTAACATAATGGCTGCCTATCCCAGCTTATTAACATCATAGAGGTAGGATTTACAACACATAGGAAAATCACATCAGATGACAAAATGGTGGGCAATCACACAATACTGGGAGTCATGGCCTAGCCAAATTCATACACAAATTTCTGGGGGACATGATTCAATCCATGATATTCCACCCTTTGCCCCCACCAAAATCACATCCTTGCAACATGCAAAACATATTCACTCCATCATATCATATAGCAAAAGTCTTAACTCTGAGTCCAAAATCCAAAAATTCCTCTTCATCTGTGAAATCTAGAATACAAGTTATCTGCTTCCAAAGGTACAATGGCAGAACAGGAACAAGCTAGATACTTCCATTACAAATGGGAGAAACTGTAGGGGAAGAAAGGATAACAGGCACCAAGCAAGTCAGCAGAACACATTACATTAGCTCTCAAGACTTTGAAAATAATCCTCTGTTCTCTGAGACCTTTTAGACAATGGCCCTGCCCTCCAGACTCTAGGTATTGGCTACAGTCTCTAGATTCTGAGTGGAGGACCCTTGGCTCTGGGCTTCAGCTCTTCCTTCCAGGCCCACTGGGATGGCAACTCTGCTCCATTGGCTTCAGGCACACCATTCTCCTAGTCCATCTGAGTGGCAACTCCACCCTTAGAAACACCAGAGGCCATGGCTCCACCCTTTGAAACCCCAGAGGCCTTGACCATACCTTTTGCTGCTGAGGCAGCTTGGCTTCCTGTGTTCCTTGTCTTTCAGCACTCTGAGCCTCATGCTCACATCTGCCTTGCTGGGGCAAGTGTTCCAAAGCTCTACAGCTCCACTTATAAGTGCCTGTAGGCACCGTACTCCACCAGGAAGCCTCCTGCATGCAGGCACTCCGCTCTCTTGCTCCATAGGTTGGCTACAGCACTGTCTGGTGCTGGTTTCCTTGTTCTGCTGCTGCCGGTCCTCTGCTGCTGCTGATCCTCTGCGGCTGTTTCTCACCATCTGCACTTTCTCCAGTGTTAAGAGTTCTCCTTACTTCCTTCTGAGTCTTCTATCCATTCACAGTTTCAAAACTGGTTCCACATTTTGGGTATCTGGTAGAGAAGCACCCCATTCTCTCAGTACCAAATGTCTTAGGCTGGGTTCTCTAGAGAAGCAAAACAAGTAAAGCATATAAATATATAGAGAGATTTGTATCAAGGAAATGGCTTACATGGTTGTAGAGGCTGGAATGTCCCAAGTCTGTGGATCAGGATAGAGGCTTCTCCAGATTCATGTAGCCACAGGGGCTGGCAAAGCCAAGATTGGCAGGTTGGAGAGCAGGGCTCTTGCTCACAGGCTGTGAAGATTGATGAATCCCAAGTTTGGCAGGTAAGCTGCTAGCTCAAGCCCCAAGAATTGGCGATGACGAATAGGAGCCAGCTACAGGCTCCAGAACGAGTATAAGTGTCTGCTTATATTTGGATGCAGTCCACATGCCGAAGGAAACTCCCTTTCCACTGATTGGATACTCACAGCAGATCCAATTATGGGAGTGATCACATATAAACACAGAGAATCATGGCCCAGCCAAGTTGACACACAATCTTAACCATCACAGGCTCCATGGAAGAGAAGATCAGGAGATCTGCTTCCATAAAGATTAAGCCTATGAAATCCTATGGGGGCAGTACTACTCTGTCCTATAAGGTTGCTATGAGTCAGAATCAACTCAATGGCACACACAACAAGATTGATTGGAGGGTGGGTGTATTGATGGTTCAGTGTTAGAATTCTCACCTTCTTTATGGGAGACCTTCCATGTGGGAGAAAGCTCCTTAGAAGGAAGGATGGCGAGACTACATCTCACATACTTTGGACATGTTATCAGGAGGGATCAGTCCCTAGAGAAAGACATAATGCTTGGTAAAGTAGAGGATCAGCAAAAAAGAGGAAGACCTTCAACGAGATGGATTGATGCAGTATCTGCAACAATGGGCTCAAGCATAACAGCGATCAAGAGGATGGTGCAGGACTGAGCAGTGTTTCATTCAATTGTACACAGGGTTACTATGCGTCGGAACTGACCTGACGGCACCTAACAACAACAACAACATGTGGGAGACCTAGGTTTGATTCCTGGCCAATGCACCTCATGCATAGCCACCGCCTGTCTGTCAGTGGAAGCTTGATACTGAACAGGTTTCAGTGGAGCTTCCAGATTAAGACAGAATAGGCAGAAAGGCCTGTGATCTACTTCTGAAAATCATCCAATGAAAACCCTGTGGATCAAAACATTCGTATTTGCTACCAATCATAGGATGGTACAAGACTGAGCAGCATTTCTTTTTGTTTTGCATAGGATTGCCATGAGTCGGAGACTGACTCTATGGCAGCTAACAACAAGTTTAAGCACTTACTCTGTACTAGGTAGTGTGAGAGAGCTTAACATAATGCTATCTCTTCGTGATAATAATGCCTACCACAAATGCCAAAGCAACATTTCTTTAACTAGAAAAATAAGAACAAAACAGACTGAACCCCAGCTGTCTTCATCGGGGTTCTCTAGGGGATCAAACTAGTGAAGTGTATACAGGCATATCTCGGAGATACTGCAGGTTCAGTTTCAGACCACTGCAGTAAATCAAATATTGCAATAAAGCGAGTCACATGAATTTTTTGATTTCCCACTGCATATAAAAGTTATGTTTACACTATACTGTAGTCTATTAAGTGTGCAATAGCATTATTCTTAAAAAAATGTACATACCTTAATTAAAATATACTTTATTGCTAAAGAATGCTAACCATCATCTGGCCTTCAGCCAGTCATAATCTTTTTGCTGGGTGAGGGTATTGCCTTGATGTTGATGGCTGCTGATTACGGTGGTGGTTGCTGAAGGTTGTGGCAATTTCTTAAAATAAGACAACAATGAAGTTTGCTGCATTGATCAACTCTTCCTTTCATGAAAGATTTCTCTGTAGTGCACGATGTTGTTTGATAGCATTTTACCCACAGTAGAACTTCTTTCAAAATTGGAGTCAATCCTCTCAAGCCCTGCTGCTGCTTTATCAACTAAGTTTATGTAATGTTCTAAATCCTTTGTTATCATTTCAACAATGTTCACAGCATCTTCACCAGAAATAGATTCCATCTCAAGAAACCACTTTCTTTGCTCATCCATAAGAAGCAACTCCTCATCAGATGAAGTTTTATCATGAGATTGCAGCAATTCAGTCACATCTTCAGGCTCCACTTCTAATTCTAGTTCTCTTGCTGTTTCCACCACATGTACAGTTACTTTCTCCACTGAAGTCTTGAACCCTTCGAAGTCATCCATGAGGATTGGAATCACCTTCTTCCAAACTCCTGTTAATGTTAATATTTTGACCTCCCATGAATCACGAATGTTCTTAGTGGCATCTAGAATGGTGAAACCTTTCCAGAAGATTTCCAATTTACTTTGCCCAGATCCATCAGAGGAATCGCTATCTATGGCAGTTATAGCCTTACAAAATATATTTCTAAAATAATAAGACTTGAAAGTCGAAATTATTCCTGGATCCAAGGGCTGCAGAATGGATGTTGTGCTAACAGACATGAAAACAACATTAATCTCCTTGTACATCTCCATCAGAGCTCTTGGGTGACCAGGTGCATCATCAATGAGAGTAATATTTTGAAAGGAATCTTTTTTTCTGAGCAGTAGGTCTCAACAGAGGGCTTAAAATAGTCAGTAAAGCATGTTGTAAACAGATGTGCTGTCATCCTGGCTTTGTTGTCCCATTTATAGGGCACAAGCAGAGTAGATTTAGCATAGTTCTTAAGGGCTCTAGGATTTTTGGAATGATAAATGAGCATTGGCTTCAACTTAAAGTCACCAGCTGTATTAGCCCCTAACAAGAAAGTGAGCCTGTCCATTTGAATATTTGAAGGCAGGCATTGACTTCTCCTCTCTAGCTATGAATGTCCTAGATAGTATCTTCTTCCAGTAGGAGACTGTTTTGTTTACATTGAAAATCTGTTGTTTAGTGTGGCCACCTTCATCAATTATCTTAGTTAGATCATCTGGATAACTTGCTGCAGCTTCTACATCAGCACTTGCTGCTTCACCTTGCACTTTTATGTCAAGGCAACAACTTCTTTCCTTAAACCTCATGAACCAACCTCTGCTAGCTTCAAACTTCTCTTCTGCAGCTTCCTCATCTCTCTCAGCCTTTACAGAATTGAAGAGAGTTAGAGACTTTCTATGGATTAGGCTTTAGCTTAAGGGAGTGTTGTGGCTGGTTTCATCTTCTATCCACACCACTAAAACTTTCTCCATATCAGCAATAAGGCTGTTTTGCTTTCTTATCATTTCTGTGTTCAGTGGAGTAGTACTTTTAATTTCCTTCAAGAACTTTTCTTTTGCACTCACAACTTGGCTAACTGTTTGGCTTTCAGCCTATCTCAGCTTTTGACATGCCTTCCTCACTAAGCTTAATCATTTCTGTTTTTTATTTGAAGTGAGAGATGTGTGACTCTTCCTTTCATTTGAACACTTAGAGGCCATTGTAGGGTTATTAAATGGCCGAATTTCAATATTGTTGTGTCTCAGGCAATAGGGAGGCCTGAGGAGAGGGCGAGAGACAGGGGAATGGCCAATCAGTGGAGTGTCAGAATGCACATAACATTTATTGATTAAGTTTGCCATCTTATATGGGCATGGTTCATAGCTCCCCAAAACAATTACGATAGTAACATCAAAGATCACTGAGCACAGATCACCATAGCAGATATAATAACAGTGAAAAAGTTTGAAATATTGTGAGAATTACTAGAATGTGACACAGAGACACGAAGTGAGCACATGCTGTTGGAAAAATGGTGCCGATAGTTTTGCTTGATGCAGGTTTGCCAAAAACTTTCAATGTGTACAAAAATGCAATTTCTGTGAAGTGCAATAAACTGAGGTGCAATAAAACGAGGTATGCCTGTATATGAATATATAGAAAGAGGTTTACTTCAAGGAAATGACTCATGAGGTTATGAGGGCTGGCAAGTCCCAAGTCCATGAGTCAGGTGGAAGGCTAAAGGCTTCTGCAGGCTTACATCTCAAAAACCAGAGGTCAGGTAATGAGAAGAGTGCACGATCCAAAAACAGAGCTATAGCCTTGCCGGAACATCCATTTATACACTGGAGGCAGGCCACACCAGCAAAGAAACTCCACTTTCAACTAATTGGCTGATCACATTAGATTACATCATGGAAGTGATTACATTGTATTAAATTATGGAAAAACAATCAGTCTAATGTCTGCCAAACCACTGAGAATGATAGCCTAGCCAATTTGGCACATAACATTAACCATCACACCAGCCCTCAGCCCAGGTCCTTGTCTTATCACTCCTTTGCCTTTTACAGTCAATTATGGAAGCTATCTCTAAACATCTTACCTCCCATTCACATCTGAACCTACTGGAATCTAGTTTCTGAATTTACCTTTCCACAAAAATTGCTTGGAGGACTTCAATGACTTATGGATTGACAAATCCAGTGGATACACTTCTGAACTTATGTTGCTTTACTTCTCTATTATATTTACCACTGTGCACTCTTTTCTTCTTGGAACTCTTTTCATGGATGTGTTTCTAGCTTCTATGAGATGGAATTGACTCAACAGCAATGGGTTTGGTTTTTTGGTTTAACCATGGAGTTGATTCTCAGATAAATTTATGATTTCTTCTCCTCTGTCTACTTCTGAAATGTAGATGCTCCTCATGGTTTTGTTTTTTCTTTTTCTCCTTTCTTTTCTCATGCTCTGGGTTTTCTGTAGGCCATGCCTTTCTCTCCTCCTCCTCCTCTTTCTCTTTCTCTTTCTCTTCTTTTTCCTCCTCCTCCTCCTTTTTCTCCTTGGTTACTTGTTATTTTGATATAATTTCAAACTTAGAGAAAAGTTGTAAGAACATGAAAAGGAACTTCTCATGTATTTTTTTACTCAGGTTCACCTATTTATATTTTGACCCATTTGCTTTGTTGTTCTACGTCTATTCCTCTGCAGGTTTTTTCTGAATCCCTCAAGAGTAAATTGCAGACATGGTGTTCTAAATGCTTCTTTAATACTGCTAATACTACTTTTCTAAGAGCTTTCTAAGGGCTTTTCCTTTTTCTCCATTTATTTATTACTTTATTTATATCAGTTTTATATCAATATGAACTCATGGGTTCTTATTTTTTTTTATAAATTATAACCTATTACTATCATTATTTATTTTGATGCTCCAGTGGTCCAAGATTTGACCAGTGGGAGCCCCATTAAGCTGGCACCTATGCTTTTTGGCTAGATCTCTGTCATTATTTGAGCATTTTCTTACTTTCTGGCAAACAAGATACCCAGGCCCATCTTGTACTTTGCCTGTCCCAGGCCTTTAATTTGCCCCACCCCAAGGAGCACCTGGTTCTCTTTAGTGGTAAATGGTGCTTAGAAACCAAGAAATGAGTATTAGTAGTGCTTATTGCTAATGGTTTGTCATATCTTCTAGACCTTCTTAAGAAAAAAGAGCTAGGGATTGTGTGAGCACATACACACACACGTATTTACTTCTATTTCTCTCCATATTTCTTTCTTCCTTCCTCTCCTCCCTCTCTCCCACCCTATCTTTCTATCTATCATCTGTCTCTCTATCATCTACTTATTTACCTATCATAATCTATCTATAAAGACCAAAAAGTCATAATGATGTCTTCACTTTCAATCCGACATGAGAACTTCACAGGGTATAATATAATGTTTCCCCTTTTTATGTTTATAGCTACCTTCTCCAACAGTAAGAAACATAGCTCACATTATCTTCAATATTCTTGCTCATTTTAGAAGTCTAAAATAAACAGAAAACAATTTGATAACTTCTTTCTATTCCACTGATAAATAGGCCAGAGTAGCACACCCAAAACAGGAATATGTTGCTTCCAAAATCCAAAGAGGCCCACTAGGCATTGTGCCTCCTTTTTAGTTGTGGGAAGGACCAGATGCAATAACTTACCCTTCACTTTAGAATGAATATCTCAACATGCCCCACATCACATAGAAATTTCACTGAGGTGGAAGACACCTGAATTTTTGTGGGATTAATTTCCCACCCCCTAGCATGCAGATGTTTTACAAATAAGTCCAGTCATTGACACTTCTTCCTTACTAGGTCCAATCAGCATAAAGTCATCAATGCAGTGGACCAATGTGACATCTTGTGGAAGGGAAAGGCGATCTGCAGACTATATTATGACATAGTGCTGGAGAGTTGATGTAGTTCTGAGGTAGGCAACTGAAGGTGTATTGCTGGCCTTGCCAAGCTGAAGGCAAACTCTTCTGATGGTCCTTCGAAACACGTATGACAAAAAAAGGCATTAGCCAGATCAATAGCTGCATACCAGGTACGAGGAGATGTATTAATTTGCTCAAACAATGAAACTACATCTGGAACAGCAGCTATAATTGGAGTCACCATGTGGTTAAGTTTTTGATAATCCACTATCATTCTCCAAGATCCATCTGTTTCTTCACAGCCCAAATAGGTTAATTGAATGGGGATGTGGTGGGAATCACTACCCCTGCATCCTTCAATTCCTTGATGGTGGTAGTAATCTCTGCAATCCCTCCAGGAATATGGTACTGCTTTTGGTTTACGATTCTCCTAGGTAGGGGCAGTTCTAATGGCTTCCACTTGACTTTTTCTACCATAATAGCCCTTACTCCATTTGTTAGGGATCCACTTTAGGAGTTCTGCCAATTGCTGAGTATATCTATTCCAATTATGCATTCTGGAACCAGGGAAATCACTGCAGGATGGGTTTGGGGACTGAATGGACCTACTGTGAGACAGATATGAGCTAAGACTCCATTAATAACCTGACTTCCAAATGCCCCCACTCTGACTGGTGAGCCACAGTGACATTCTGTGTCTCTTGGAATTAGTGTCCATTCAGAGCCAGTATCCAGTAATCCCCCAAAAGTCTGATTATTTCTTTTTCCCCAATGAAGAATCACTCCCATAAAAGGCCAGGAGAAAGATTAACAGTATAAATTTTTGGCAGTGTATTGGAGTTCTTCCTCAAGGGTACCCAGGCTCCCCTTCATCCAAGGGGTTGTGGGTCTTTAAACACACTCAAGTCTGGGAATTGATTGAGGGGCCACGACTCTCTATTCTGGCTATTCGAGTTAGACTGCTGTTCACTTGACCTAGAATTCATCCGTTTGTACAGATCAAGTAAATATTTAGTAGATTTCCTATCCATTTCACTCCTAGGGACACCATGACTAAGTAGCCAATGCCATAAAGTCCATACAAGTCAGACTATTCTGATTACTGCTTTGACTCCACTGTCCATTACTGTAGCCACGCCCACCTTGTCTTTGTCCATTGAGTGCCACCACTTGGCCCCTACTACCATGGGGTCCAATCAGCCCCATTGTAGTTAGATGTCTTAATTCAGTTAGGGCAGTTCCCACCGTCAAATCTGACTTACATAAAATAGCAATCACAACAGTCTTCAAGGATGCTGGAGCTCCCTTCACAAACTTGTTCCTCACATTTGTGGTAAAAGGTGTGTCCTCTGGGCACTCCATGTGTGGGTCTGTGGGCCTAACCTGATAAATGCATTCTAGCATGCCAATTTCCCTAAGCTTTTGGATACCTTTTTCTACAGTATACCAAAGTAGGTCTGGTACTTCAGCTTGATTTAATCTAGGCCACTGCATAATCCATGCTTCAGTGACTCAACCAAATAAATTATTAGATCCTTTCCTAACTTCTCGGGCTGAAACATTGAATGAAGACCCTGTGCTTAGTAGGCCTATATCAATAAACTCAAACCGATCCATCTTTATGTTCCTTGCACCATTATCCCACATCCTTAATAGCCATTCCTACACATATTCCTCAGGTTTGTGTTTGTACATATTAGAAAAGTCAAGCAGTTCTTTTGAAGTGTAGCATACCTCCTCCTGGGTCACACTTTGTACTTCACCTCTTGGGGCTCATTGGGACTTAAGTCTATTTATAAGTCTAGAAGCCAAAGTTGGTAGTGGGGAAGTGTTTTGAGAACATCCAGCATTGTCTTGTAAAGCATCTACCTCAGGATGATTACCTGATTCTCCAGGTAATGACTCAGACAAGGGCTTTTTAGATGCAGCTGGATTAATCTCATTAGATGGGGGTGGAAGGGCTAATGGTCTTACTGGGGAGGGTGGTTTAACAGTCAAATATGGAGTAATCTCTTCAGATGGGAGTGAGAGGGCTGATTCTGTTGGCAGGAGTGATTCAACGGAATTTAGGGGCTCAGTGTCTCCAGTTTCCTGATTATCTGCCCATACGTCCCCATCCTAAATTTCAGGTCCCATTTCTTCCCAGTCAGTGCCCTCACTTTAACTTTAGACACCTCCCGGGGTTGACAATTGAGTTGACATTGTAATTCAGGCACTTTTACGATAAGATTCTGGGTTTGGTTTTTGGCAATATCAGATCTGTTACTACAAGAAATAAGGCTTTCTTTCAAAACACAAGTGGAAACTTTGAGGTCATTTATGCAGCACTTGAACTTTGACTCTGAAGCCCTGAGTGCATCTCTTTCTTTCACCAGTTTGTCCAGTGAAAGTAGGACAAACCAATCACTTCCTTATACTTCTCATTGTGACAAAATTGTAAAAAGGTATCACAAATGCAATCACCTAGAACCTTGCTTTTCACCAATACCTGATTTATTGGTGGTGATATTTCTATTGCCACCTCACACCATGGATTAGCAGTGCCCTCTTTGCTACTGAAAGCAGAGTCATCAACATCTTTAAGACTAACTAGACTTGAGAGCCAGTTTAGAAAACTCATCCTTACAATTTCGTTTTTCTAGAACCACTTGCAGTACCAAATGTCTTAGGTTAGGTTCTCTAGGGAAGCAAAACCAGTAAAGTGTATAAATAAATAGAGAGATTTATATCAAGGAAATAGCTTACGCAGTAGTAGAGACTTGAACATCCCAAATCAGGATAGAGGCTTCTTGTAATTCACATAGCCGCAGGGGCTGGTGAATCCAAGATCGGCATGTCAGAGAGCAGGGCTCTTGCTCACAAGCTGTGAAGATCAATGAATCCCAAGATCGGCAGGCAAGACGGTATGTAAGCTGCTAGCTTAAGTCCCAAGAACAGGGCTTGAGTCAGATGAACAGGAGCCAGCTGCAGGATCCAGCACAAGCAAAAAGCCCACTAGCCGTGCCAGAATGTCCACTTATATTTGATGCAGGTACACACCCAAGAAAACTCTCTTTCAACTGACTGGCTACTCACAGCAGATCCCATCATGGAGGTGATCACATGATATCAAATTTCATCATGGAAGTTTTCATGGATTGAATTGTGTCCCCAAAAAATATGTCAACTTGGCTGGGTTGTGATTCCCGGTATTGTATAACTGTGTACCATTTTGTTATCTGATGTGATTTCCTTATGTGTTGTAAATTCAGTCACTACGATCTAATAAGACAGATTAGCAGCAGTTATACCAATGAAGTATACAAGATTGGATGTCTTCAGCCAATCTCTTTTGAGATATAAAAGGGAGAATCAAGCAGAGACACATAGGAACCTCATACCACCAAGAAAGTAGTGTGGGGAGCACAGCACATCTTTTGTTTGTTTCTTTTGAATTGTTTGTTTTCTTTTCCTTTTCTAGAGTTGAGAGCCCATTCTGGCCGGGCAGTGCTACGTGGCTTGGGACCTACATCCTCAGCTTGTGCAGACGCCCAGAGGGATCCCTGAGTGCATTTCTTTTTTCGTGTTTTTTTTTTTTCTGTTTTTTGGGGGGCTTTTCTTGTTCTTCGTTTTTTAAAATTTGTTGTTTTCTTTTCCCTTTTTGTCTTTCTTCATTACTCAGTTTCTCGTCTCTCTATACCTTTCTTCTCTTCCTGCCCCCTGAATACCTGGAGCTGAATACCTCTATGTCTCCTAGCCAGGCTGCACTGCAACACCTGGGAACAATTTCCCCAAACCTCATAGCCACACCGGTGGGATCCCTGGGAGCTTTGCTGTTCTTTTCTCTTTCTCTTATTTATTCATTCTTTTCTTTTTTTCCCTTCTTCTTCCCCTTTTTGTTTTTCTCCATTTCATAGTCTCTCATCTCTCCACTCCACTGGCAAGCTACCCTAGCACTCCTTTTCGTTTGTTTGTATGTTTTTGGCTCCTGTTTCTATCTCCTCTCTGCCATATCCATCTTAGCTCCACACATCAAATCACCCCCCTCCATCCTGCCTACCTGCACCGTGTGCTTAACATCACACCACCAAGCAACACACGCACAGACTACCGGAACCTGCCCTGCGCTGATTACCAACCCACCCTGGTGGCTGTAGTAAGTGTCACAAACAACCCATCCCAGCAACTCCTCTTCACCTAGACCTGCCCTGCTGTACCATATCTGAACAACTAACCCTGCCAATTGGAGAAGGAGGAGAAAAGTATTGTGACCACAGACAAGCAAACAACAAAGAACACACAACCCGCCTGCTCAGACATAGCCAAAAAAAGGGGGGGGGGGCGAAACAAACAAATCTAAACAATAAACAAGAAAAATAACTACTGAATGCCCTGAAGACACCAGAAAATATCAAAACATTTACGAAAACAGGACACGGTGGTTCCATTAGGCATCCAAAATAAAACACCAGATGACTTTCCAGTGGAAGAAAAAGCACTAGAATTACCTGATGGGGAATTCAAATCTCTAATACTTAGAATTATCCAAGAGCTGAAACAAAAAGCAGACAATAATGAGGAAAAAATACAAAAATTCATGGAAAATGCAGACAAATTCATGGAAAATACAGACGAAAAATGGAAAAATTCAGGAAAATAATGCAGGAAAAAAATGCCAAAATAAATTCACAACTAGAAATTATACAAAAACAACAATTAGAAATCCAAAAGATAAACAACAAAATTTCAGAAATGGACAGCGTCATAGAAGGGTTGAGGAGCAGATTTGAAATGGTGGAAGACAGGATCAGCTGAATTGAAGACAAACACTTGGATACAACTCTGAGGAAAACTCAGAAAAAAGAACAAAGAAAAATGAAGAGACACTGAGAAATATGTGGGATAGAATCAAAAGCAAAACTTTGCGAGTGATCGGAGTTCCAGAACAGAGGGAGAAAACAGAAAACCCAGAGATCATTGAAGAACTGCTGACACAAAACTTCCCCAATATCATGAAAGATGAAAAGCTGGCCATCCATGAAGCTCAACGAAACTCATATAAGATAGACCCCAAAAGAAAATCACCAAGGCATATTATAATCACACTCACAAAAACCAAAGACAAAGAATCCTGAGAGCAGCTCATGAAAAACAAGAAGTCGCATACAGAAGAGAAACAATAAGACTATGTTCAGAATATTCGGCAGAAACCATGCAGGCAAGAGGCAATGGGATGATATATATAAAACTTTGAAAGGAAAAAATTGCCAGCCAAGAATAATATATCCTGCAAAACTCACATTCAAATATGATGGTGAAATTAGAAACTTTCCAGATAAACAGAAATTAAGGGAATATGAAAAAAACAAACCAAACTAACAAGAATTATAAAGGGAGTCCTTCGATCTGAAAACAAACAACTTCAGCCCACAGGCTGAATCTAGGATGCATGATCATACCAGCCAGATACCAATCTAGGATATGAACTCTCAAGGACTATTCAAAACAAAAAGAAATACATCAGGGAATCAGAGCAGTTAATCAGTAAATGACAACAACATCAAAACAATAGAAGAGGGAATAAACGGCATAGGTATAGAACCTTCTAATAGAGAGGAAGGCAAGGCGATACCAAGTAATAATCGACTGCTTCAAACGTAGAAAGACAGGGGTAAATTTCACGGTAACCACAAAGAAAGTTAACAAACATACTCATAAAAATAAAGAGGAAAAACATAAAGTCTCAGTAAAAATAAAACCTACGAAAACAAAAGAAATGAAAAAAATCCACAAACAAAAAGCACAGGAGAGTAAGAAGAACAAAGAAAATGTCAGCACCACAAAAAAAGCACTACAAAATAACAGCAATAAACTCACATCTACCAATAATTACACTAATGTAAATGGCCTCAATGCACCCATAAAGAGATGGAGAGTGACACAATGGATAAAAAAACTGGTTCCATAAATACGATGTCTACAAGAGACGCACCTTAGAAACAAAGAGGTAAATTTATTAAAAATCAAAAGTTGGAAAAAAATATATCAAGCTAACTACTACCCAAAAACAGCAGGAGTGGCAATACTAATCTCAGATAAAATAGATTTTAAAACAAAATCCACCATAAAAAACAAAGAAGGACATTATATAATGATTAAGGGGACGATCCATCATGAAGACATAACCATAATAAACATCTACACACCCAATCACAGGGCTTCAAAATACGTAAAACAAACTCTAACAACACTGAAAAGAGAAATTGACACTTATAATAATAGTAGGAGACTTCAAAACACCACTCTCAGTAAAAGACAGAACAACTCAGCAAAGATACAGAAGACCTAAAGGGCACAATCAGCCAACTTGACCTCATAGACATATATAGAACAGTCCATCCAACAGCTGCAAAGCACACATTCTTTCCCAATACACATGGAACATTCTCCAGAATAGATCACATCTTAGGCCACAGAGCAATCCTCAACAAGATCCAAAATGTTAAGATAATACAAAGTATCTTCTCTGACCACAATGCCATCAAGGTTGAAATTAACAACAGAAAGAGGAAGGAAAAAAAATCAATTCCATGGAAACAATAACATCATGCTTACACATCACTGGGCAATAGAAGAAATCAGAGACAGAATCAAAAAATTCCTAGAATCAAACGAGAAAGAAAACACATCATACCAAAACCTTTGGGACACAGCAAAGGCAGTCCACAGAGGACAATTCATAGCAATAGATGCACACATCAAAAAAGAAGAAAGGGACAAAATCAAAACATTAACTACACAACTCAAACAAATAGAAAGAGAACAGCAAAAAAAGCCCACAGCCACCAGAAGAAAGGAAATAATAAAGATTA
>NW_004444056.1:387026-412558 GCF_000243295.1 Trichechus manatus latirostris | reverse complement strand
CAGGAAAGTATTAGCCGAAGAGACAGAAAGGTCCACATAAACTAGAGACTTCATCAGCCTGAGACCAGAAAAACTAGATGGTGCCTGGCTACCACCAATGACCACCCTGACAGGGAACACAACAGAGAGTCCCTGCTGGAGCAGGAGTAAGGTGGGGTGCAGAACTCAAATTCTAGTAAGACGACCAGACTTAACAGTCTGACTGAGACTGGAGAAACCCTGGAAAGCATGGATTCTCTATCAGCCCAGAACTAAAACAATTTCTGAGGCCAACTCCTCAGAAAGGGATTGGACTGGACTGTGGGACGTAAAGTGATACTCATGAGGAGTGTGCCTCTTAGCTCAAGTAGATACAGGAGACTAAATGGGAAGCTTCTGTCCAGAGGTGAGATGGGAAGGCAGAGAGGGTTGGGATCTGGTTGAGTGGACCTGGGGAATCGGGGGTAGAAAGGAAGGGTGTGCTGTCACAGTGTGGGGAGAGCAATTATGGTCACATAACAATGTATGTATAAATTTTTGTATGGGAGACTAACTTGAAATGTATACTTCATTTAAACTACGACAATAAAAAAAGAAGAATGTGGCATCAGGATTGGTGGAAGACTCATTAACAACTTGCGATATGCATATGACAAAACCTTACTTGCTGAGAGTGAAGAGGACTTTAAGCACTCACTGATGAAGATCAAAGACTACAGCCTTCAGTATGGATTACACCTCAACATAAAACAAAAATTCTCCCAAGTGGACCAATAAGCAACATCATGGTAAATGGGGAAAACATTGACGTTGTCAAGGATTTCATTTTACTTGGATCCATAATCAACGCCCATGGAAACAGCAGTCAGGAAATCAAATGATGTATTGCGTTGGGCAAATGTGCTGCAAAAGATCTCTTTAAAATGTTAAAAAGCAAAGATATCACTTTAAGGACTAAGGTGCACCTGACCTAAGCCATGATATTTTTAATCGTCTCATATGCACATGAAAGCTGGACAAATGAATAAGGAAGGCTGAAGAAGAATTGATGTGTTTGAATTACGGTGTTGGCGAAGAATATTGAATATACCATGGACTGCCATAAGAACAATAAAGTCTGTCTTGGAAGAAAAACAGCCAGAATGCTCCTTGGAACTGAGGATGGCGAGACTTCATCTCACGTACTTTGGACATGTTCTTAGGAGGAACCAGTCTCTAGAGAAGGACATAATGCTTGGTAAATTAGAAGGTCAGCGAAAAAGAGGAAGATGCTTGATAAGATGCATTGACACAGTGGCTACAACAATGGGCTCAAACATAACAAGGATAGTGAAGATGGCACAGGACTAGGCAGTGTTTCTTTCTGTTGTACATAGGGTCGCTATGAGTCGGAACTGACTCAATGCCACCTAAAAACAACAACATATATATGGGATCAAATTCATAACAGCAACTCAAAAGATTAGACAGAAAACTTGGGGGGCAGTGTGTTTTTGTTAATGAGGGACTAACAACTCAGAATAGGGGGGTGAGAATGATTGCACACCTTGAAGAATGTAAACAATGTCACTGAATTGTACATGAAGAAATTGTTGAGTTAGCGTATGTTCTGCTATGTATATTCTCAGCAACATGAAAAAGTAAAACAAATTATTTTAAAAAATATATATCCAGCTAACTCCAATGATGAAAAAAGAAAAAGAAAAGTGGTAGGAAGAATGACTCTCATGCTGATAGAGTGAATATAATAAAACAATTCAATCTTCTTGAAAGGCAAAAAAAAAAAAAAGAAAAAGAAATAAAGGAAGAAATTACGGTGCTACTGACACCATCCCTACCAACAATGCCTTTAGAAAAATGCTCTCAAATCCTCCTTGTAGCTTGTCAAGAGGAGCTTTTTACACTTCCTCAATTGCCCCTATATCTGGCCATTTCATTCTTCTCTCAAAGAAATTCACAGGACCTGTTCTTGAGTAAGTTGCATTTGTCTTGTCTTAGGTGAATAAATACAGACTTGAAAATAAAAATAAAAATAAAAAATGCTCTTAACCTCAACGACATTAGCAACAAGACACTTAGCAACTACATGCATCCAACAACTGTGTGCACACTCTTAAACTCAATGGCCCTTACAAATATCAACCTTAGTAACAATAACCTTAGCAAGATTGACCTTAACTGCAGTCCCCTAGCAACAATGCCCTTAGCAACAAAGCAAATAGCAAAAATGTCCATAGCAACAGCCACCTTAGCAACAACACTCAAATAATAGTGTCCAGATTAACAGTGAGTTTAGCAAAATTACCACTAGCACTGGCACACCAGCAACAATGCTCTCAGCAAAAATGTCACTTAGGAACAACACACTTAGAAACAATGTTCTTAGCAACAATGTATTTAAAAACAATCTCCTTAGCCACAACACTTTTTGAAATAATGTTATTACCAAAAACATCCCATGGATAGAATGGCAACAATACCATTAGCAACAATGTTCTAAACAATTCCTTTATTAAAAACGACCCTTAGAATGGATCACCTCAAAATCCTTAGTGACAATGTCTGTAGCAAAAATGGCTCTTACTAACTACAGCCTTAACAACATTGGACTTATAACATCACCACTGACAACAATGGCTCTTATCAACAACACCCTTACCAGCAATTTCCTTAACATAATGCCATTGGAAACTGCACCCTAAATAACTATGTCCCTTTAGCAACAAAGTCCTTAACATCAACGCCCTAGTAACAATGGCCATTAGTGATAATGCCCTTAAACTCCCTGGATAAAGACACCCTTGGTAATAACATACTTAGGAACTATGGCCATTTACAACAACACCCTTAATAACAGCAACCTTTATATCTATGTCTTTATCAACAATGCCCTTAGCACAATGACTCTTAGCAAAAAATGCTCTGACGGCCATCTAAGATACTCCACTGGTCTCATCCCTTCCGGAGCAAGGGAGAATGAAGAGAACAGGATACAAAGAAAAGATTAGTCAGAAGGACTAATTGTCCACAGCTACCAAGACCTCCACCAGACTGAGTCCAGTACAGCTAGATGATGTCCGGCTACCACCACTGACTGCTCTGACCAGGATCACAACAGAGGGTTCTGGACAGAGCTGGAGAAGGATGTAGAGCATAATTCTAACTCACAAAAAAAAAAAAGAGACCAGATTTACTGGCCTAAAGGAGACTGGAGAAACCCCGAGAGTATGGCCCCCAGATACCCTTTTAGCTCAGTGGCGAAGTTACCTTCGAGGTTCACTGTTCAGCCTGGGAGTGGACAGCCCAGTAAAACCATGAGAGTAACGAGGTACAGGAGTCCAGTGATAAGGCCCAGAAGGCAGAAGGGGAGTAGGAAGCTGATGATAGGGAACACAAAGTAGAGTAAGGATATTGTTGATGTGTTGTGAGATTGTTAACCATTGTCATAGGGCAACATTTGTAGTAACTGTTAAATGGGAGACTATTTTGTCCTGTAAGCCTTCATCTTAAGTGAGAATAACAGCACAATTAGAAGAGCGTAGTCAATGTCACTTAAATGTGTATGTAAAAAAATTTTTGAAATGGCGTATCTTTGGCTATGCGTATTTTCACCAAAAAAAAAAAAGTTGAGAATTTAGAGGGTTAAAATGTTGTGGGGTTGTTAACCAATGTCATAAAACAGCATGTGTGTTACTGTTACATGAGAAACTATCTGTTCTGTAAGCCTTCACCTGAAGTACAATAAAAAAAAAAAAAATGCTCTGAGTAAAATCACTCTGAGAAAAATGGAGCCTAGCAAGAATTGTCTTTAATTGCATTCATGGCAACCCTGTCACTGGCAATGATGCCCTTAGCAAAAATAAACTTAACATCAACGTGTTTAGCAAGAACACTCCTAGCAACAAGACCTTTACAGGCAATGACCTTAGCAACAATGCTCTTAGCAACAATGACAGAACTCTTAGCAAGAATGGCCTTAGTAAAAAACATGTAGCAACCTTACTAGAAACAGCAACAGTTTCCCTTAACCTCCCCTTAAATAAATGTCCTTATTAACAATGAGCTAAACATCAACACCTTTACTAACAACCTCCTTAGCAACAAGGCCCTCTGCAAGAATGCCCTTAGCAACAACACCCTTAGAAACAAAGGTGCTTATTAGCAAAAATGCCTTTAGCATCAACCCTCTTAGAACAATTCTCTGAGCATCAACACCTCTAGCAACAATGCCTTTATAAACAAGGTCCTTACCTTATACAATCTTAGCAACAATGCCCTTACCAACAATGGCCATCCCTTAGCAACAACACTCTTAGCAACAACAGACTAAGCAACAGTTCTCGTATAAATAGTGCTTTTAGCAGCAGTTTAAATAGTAACATTAGTCTTACCAACCACTTCATTAGGAATAATAGCCCTTAGCAAAAATTTCCCTTAGCAAATATCTAACTGAAACAATTCCCTTAGCAATAACACTTTTAACTACTACCCCTTAGTAACCATAGCTGTTAACAATGGCCCTTAACATCAGTGAACACTAGGAACAATGGTTCATAGCAACAATAGTAGGAAACTAAGGTTTTTACAAAGAATGCCATTATAAACAATGTCCTGAGTACCTGCACCTGTAGCAACAGTGCACCTTGGCAACAACACCCTAAATAGTAATATCTTTCCTCAAAACGCCCTTAACAACAATGGCTGTTAGAAAATATGTCCTTAGCAACACCTTTCAAAACAAACAAACCCTTAATGATAACATGCTTATTAGCATCAATGCACATCAAATCATGCCTCTAACATCAATTTTCTTTGCATCAATGTCCTTAGCAACAATACTATTAAAAACCATGCCTTTGACTAAACACTTTTAGCAAAAGCTGAACAACATCTGAACAAAATGCCCCTAGAAACAATGGTCCAACATAATGCCTATTAGCCACAACACACTTACCAATGCTTAGAAACAATGGCCCTGAGAAACAATGCCCTTAAAACAACCTCCATAGCAATAGGGCCATTAGCAACAACCCCCTTTGCAACAATGCCCATAGCATTAATTCCCTTAGCATTATGTCCTAGCACTAGTGACTTTAGAATCAAAGCCCATACAATGACCTGAGCAAAAACAATTACATTAGCACCAACATTCTTAGCAACAATGACTTTAGTAACACTTTGTTAGTAACAACATCCTGAGCATAGCATCCTCAGTAACAACACCCTTTGCAAAAACATTTTATCAACACTGCCTATAGCAACAAGACCCTTACAAACAACACCTTAATCAACAGTACCTTTACTAACAATATCCCCCTGGCATCCTTACCCTTAATAACAATAGACCTAAGTGTCCGGGCATGGACCAGTAACTTGAAATTTGCCTCCAAAATTGGAGGGTGCCAAGAGACTGAAGAAAGAGGCAGGGAACTCCAGTGTGGCAGCGCAGTTTTATTAGGGTACTATGTAGTGGTCCCTGAAGGCAGCAGGACAAAGTAGATCTCTGCACTCAGCAGTAGGGGGTGGGTGGATGTTTTATAGTGGTCAAGGACAAAAGTGGCTAGAAACCAGGGAGTAACATAAGACTGCCTCAGCAACGCCACATAACGGGCTTGGAGAACAACAGTGAAATAACAGAAAGTATGAGGGCAGCCATGTTTGGCTTCACAAAGCCTGTTTTCCCCTCAGTCCACCCCTCAAGTCCAGCTCTTACAATATGACACATTCCCCCTCTTCCACAAAGTCCCTGATGGCTCTGAAAGGAGGTGTCACTGTAGGGATAGGCAGCGTTGCTGTAATTGGAGGCACAGACCACACCAGCAGTGTAGACAAACACAGCAGACAATCCCTATACCCAGGAAAAGATCAAAACCCATCAAACACCATGCCAACTAGAGGAGAAAGGAAAACCAGGCGGCCACAGCAGACCAGTCATCAGGTGTATCCAGAGCTTTTGTTTCTTTATGTGGCCTAACAGATCAGTCGTGTTCTGGTGGTAGTCTGGTATGAAGGTACATCATTCAGTCTTTACTATGGCACATGTCCAAAGCCATTCAGTTCTGAAGGACTATCTTCCTTATTTGAGTGGTTTTGGCAGTTAATAGCTGCAAGCTTTTTCTGCTGTCATCCAGGGCATGTTTAGTTAAATTAGTTAAACCTTCAATTTGTCCCATTACTTCTAAGGAGCCCACGGGGGGGCGGGGGGGCAGGGTGGACAAAAACAGTTAAAAGGTAATCATACCAGTGGAAAAAGACTATGCTTGGTTCACCTGGCTTTCATCATGGGATAATTTAGAGGTTTTGTTACAATCTTCTTGACAGTCCCTGCAGCATAGGGTAACCCCAAAGTGCAGTACCCTATCCAATCGTAGGGCAACCAGGGCCACAGGTAGTGGCCACACAGCCATTGGGTGCCATTAGGAGTGAGATACTCTCCTGTCTTCTGGTTGAGGTGTTCATATTGCAACCAACCAGTGGTATTAGGTATTATCACCTGTTGGCAGTGGGACGCAGGAGTCCAGCCCACTATGCAGGAGAAGACTTGGAGGGATACAAGGGAGACTTGCGGGGAGACAGGGAACACAATGGGTTTTCTTTGGTTCAAAAGAGACAGAAACAAGTTTGTCTTAGTCATCTAGTGCTGTTCTAACAGAAATGTCACAAGTGGATGGCTTTCACAAAGAGAAATTTATTTTCTCATAGTCGAGTAGGTTAGAAGTCCAAATTCAGGGTGTCAGCTCCGGGGGAAGGCTTTCTCTCTCTGTCAGCTCTGGAGGAAGGTCCTCGTCATCATCAGTCTTCCCCCGGACTAGCAGCTTCTCTGCACAGGAACCTCGGGTCCAAAGGATGCGCTTTGCTTCTGGTGCTTCTTTTTTGGTAGTATGAGGTCTCCCCTCTGCTTGCTTCCCTTTCGTTTTATCTCTTGAGAGCTTCCCCAGGGAAACTCCCTTTACATTGGATCAGGGATGTGACCTGGGTAAGGGTGGTGTTACAATACCATCCTAATCCTTTTTAACATAAAATTACTATCACAAAATGGAGGACAACCACACAATTCTGGGAATTGTGGCCCAGCCAAATTGATATACACATTTTCGAGGGGACATAATTTAAACCGTGACATTCCACCCTTTGGCCCTCCAAAAAATCACATCCTTGTAACAGGCAAAACATATTCATCTCATCTTATAATAGCAAAAGTCTTAACTCCAAGTCCAAAACCCAAAAATTCCTCTTCATCTGTGAAATCTAGAATATAAGTTATCTGCTTCCAAAAGTACAATGGCAGAACAGGCGCAAGATAGACGTTTCCGTTACAAATGGGAGAAACTGGAGGGAAAGGAGGGATAACTGGCACCAAGCAAGTCAGCAGAACACATTACATTAACCATGTACTCTTTAAAAATAAACCTCAGTTCTCTGAGACAGTTTACACAATGGCCCTGCCCTACAGACTCTAGGTATTGGCCACACTGTCCAGATTCTGAGTGGAAGCCCCTTGGCCCTAGGCTTCAGCTCTGCCTTCCAGGCCCACTGGGACAGCAACTCTGCTCCCTCGACTTCAGGCACACCATTCTCCTAGTCCATCGGAGTGACAACTCCACCCTTAGAAGCACCAGAGGCCATGGCTCCTCTTTTGAAACCCCTGAGGTCATGCCATACCTTTTGAGACTGAAGCATCTCAGCTTCTTGTGTCCCTTGTCTCTCCAGCTTCTGCTGTCCTGTGGCCCTTGGCCCTCAGGCCTCAAGCCTGTGTCTGTCCTTCTGGGGTAAGTGTTCCAAAGCTCTGTAGCTCCACCTGTAAGTGTTCAGAGGTACCCCACTCTGCCAGGAAGCCTCCTGTGCACAGGCACTCAGCTCTCTCACTCCGTGGGTTGGCTCCAGCACTGTCTCACACTTGTCTCCTGGTTCTGCTGCTGTTGGTTCTCTGCCACTGCCACTCCTCTATCCATTCACAGTTTCAAAACCGCTTCCACATTTTAGGTATCTGTTAGAGCAGCACCCCACTCCTGGTACCAAATTCTGTCTTAGTCACCTAGTCATCTCGAGAGATAAAAGGTGATGCAGGCCACACCCCAGGGAAACTCCCTTTACATTGGATCAGGGATGTGATCTGGGTAATGGTAGTGTTACAATCCCACCCTAATCCTTTTTAACATAAAATTACAATCACAAAATGGAGGACAACCACACAATTCTGGGAATTGTGGCCCAGTGAAATTGATACACACATTTTTGGGGGGACATAATTCAAACCACAACAAGGTTTCTCTGGTAAACCCCGTTCAGGTACCAACCAACCTAAATCATCCTAGAGGTGGTAAACACACTCTTGTGACCACACCCAAGAGGCATAGTGGTCTCTTACCAAGATGTAGGTATTCGAGGCAGTCTGAGTCAAGGAAAAGGTGATGTTGTGCTCCTCCTCTCCTGTTATGCCCCAATTAGTTAAAGAGGTTTTATGTCTCCCCCCACCCCCACCCCATGTCTCTCACAGCTGGCCAATCTGTTCTGGTCAGGGGTTCACGCTCCAGGGCATGCCTCCAGCACTCAAGAAAAGGAATTGTCCACAGACCCAGTAGCTGCTTTTGTTGTGAACTACGGAGAAGCTGTGAGTCCACTGTAGGAAGAGGCTGGCAGCCCCAAAGGCAAGAATGCAAAGTAGGCTATATCTATGGTAAGAAAGACAGGTGTTTAGTATGTACTAAGGGGGGTAAATCTTCCCTTCTATTAGGATCACACTAATGGCCTCCTCTCAGGTGGTGAGACCAGTGGCCATTTTTCCTGGCTGAGTGTACCATATGTGCTGCCCCGGGGAGGTCATTGGAGGGATTGTGAGTGAAGCCGCCCATTTTGGTGTATGCCAGAAAAGGAGACCCACTTCCATCCCTTGTGGTATAGTCATCATTCCCTTCCATGTGAAGCGTGACTTCCAAGTCCCTCTGTGCAGTAGAACAGTGAGCCCACGTTAGGCCGATCAGTTCCTCCATCTCCAGTGGGACAAAGTAACCAATTCACCCTGGTGTGGTGACCCATGATGAGTGGCAATAGATGGTTCCACTTCTTGGTGCCATGTTCTGGAGTGTCCAGAGTACCATGCTGTTTTGTTCTGCCAACAACCTTGATAGATACACTTCAGGAGCTTGTGACATCACTTGGATCATTGCTGGACAGTCACTCGCTCCTAGTCTGGCATAAGGGGCTAAAGCCCCCAGTGGGGGCCAAATTTATCAATTTCAAAGCCTCAGGCTGCACTGTGGTCCACCCTGCCAGGGAAGCTTTGTAAGGATTCGTATTTGTTGTTTTAGGACATTGTTCTTCCTTTCCACCAGGCCCGTGGCCTGGGGGTTGTAGAGCAGGTAGTAATGCCATTGTACCTCTTTCTCAGCCACCTATTTGTGCACATTGTGACTTGTAAAATGTGTCCCCTGGCCACTGTCAACCCTTCAGGGTATCCCATACATAACCCTCAATGTTTGTAACCCCTTTATTGTAGCAGCCTGGTACGCTCATTTATACCGAACATGTGTGTGAAGACAGTGACAGTGTCCACACAAACGAGAGCACACTTTGCTCCTTCACTAGGGGACAGAGGCCCTATATAATCTTCTGACAATCTGTCACTGGCTATATTCCCTTATGTATCTTCCCAGGATTGTGCAACAGATGCCTTGGGTGTTGATGTGAGCATATTGGGCAATTTTGCACAGTACTCACCAGGTCACTATATTTTACTGATATGCCTGCCTCTTTGGCTGTTTTCCAACCAACATGGGCACTACAGTGCCTGCTTTTCTGGTGAATCCATAGGCAGCATCCCCCTCGGGATGTACCATTCTCACTTGTGTTATAATGTCGTCTTCTTCTTGGTATCCCAGTAGGGAAAGGGGTGAATTAGCTGCTATATGAAAAACAGGTCAGCATCCGTGGTTTGGAGGCGATCCCAGATGTACTTCCACAAGGCTTTCCCCTACAGGACTTCACTCATTATTGTCCACTGCTCATTATGCCATTAGCCTATCCACTTAATCAGCCCACAAGCTACTGTCCAGCTGTCTGTACACAGGGTTAAGGGCCAAGGTTCATGGGTTGACCATCCACACAGCCCTTAATTTGGCCCATTGACCACTTTGCCCTGAGCCAGTTTCAACCCAAATGGTATCAGTGGAGGCTTGCACAGCCACCGCCATGCACAGTGGTAGCGTACCTCAGCTAGAGCCAACTGTGTATCAGACGACTGCTGGCAGGGGGCCTCCAGTGGTGTGCTAGGCTGTGCTGGGGGGTCATCTTGATATGTCACTGGACTAAGTACAGCCTGTAACTCTTGGGACAATGGACTGGCAGAAAGTGCACTGCACTGGTATGCATGCCATTTGGTCAGCAAAGCTGTCTGAGTGACAGCTGATAACAGCTTGGAAAACTGCCTGTTGACCCACCCATTTATGGGTAAAGCTGTGCAAAGGGTTACAGCTCTACCCATTAACAGCTCTACCTGGCAGAGAGTGTCATAGGCTGCTAACAACTGTTTCTTCATGGGACCGTATCGATTTTCTGCCCCCCTCCACAGTTGGGATCAAAAACCTAGAGGGACTTTAGTTCCATCCTGACCTTGCCACAAGGCCCAGCCTAGAGGGACTTTAGTTCCATCCTGATCTTGTCTGACTGTAAGGGGAACACTTCCTGTATTATGCCCCGTGCTTTCTCTTGTGCAACCAATACCCTTGCTTTCTCAAAGACTTGCTGCTGTTCATTACTCCAATTCCAAGCTGCACTCTTTTTTTGCCAGTTAATAGAGTGGTCTCAAACACTGGGCCAAGTGGGGAGTAAATACTCTCCCATACCTCAAAAGATCCACAAAGCCCTGCACTTCCTTTTACTTCCTAGGGGTAGAGTAAGCTTGTATGTTGTCAACTATGGCTTCAGCAACATATGGGTCTTACCTGACCAGACAACCCCTAGGAATTTTAGCAATGTTCCTGGCCCCTGCATGTTGTGGGGATTCACGGCCCATCTTCTCCCCTGTACGTGGATGATTAGGGTGTCTACATACGCCTGTAACAGAAAAAATCTTTAGCAGTTAACATGATGTCATCAATGTAATGAAACCAATGGACAGCAGGAAGGAAAGGGAAAACAGATCTCTAGCCACCATACCATGGCTAACAGTGGGACTATGTAGGTATCGCTGCGGGAGCACTGGAAATGTCCATTGCCGCCCCTCCAGGTGAAGGCAAAACGGTCCTGGGTGAATGGAGCTTCAGAAGGATGCTAAAGAATGCATCAGCCAGATCTAACACAGCATGATATGTGCCCAGATCTCTACTAAGGGTTTCTAACAAGGAAGTTATGTTCGGTACTGCAGCATGTATAGGAGGAATCACTTTGTTAAGTTCCCTATAGTCCACGGTGATACATCAGGACCCATCTGGTTTCTCTACAGACACACAGGGTTATTAAAAGCACTGTGGGCTTCCCAGAGGATACCTACTCTTTTTAGTTCTAAAATAGTTTCACTAATCTTATGTCCTCCAGGAAACTTCTATTTCTTGATATCTACCACCCCTCATGGGGGGGTCAGGGTCACTGGTTCCCATGCTGCACTCCCCCTCAGATCTGCCTTTACCATGCTCACTTGCAGTTGGAATTCTCCCACAGATATCTCATGAGGACATCTGCCCCTAGAACACATCCCAGTATTGGGGAAATATAAACTTGATATGGTTTAGGGGGAGTGCATCCTACTTGCAGGGTCAGAAGTACCTGTGTACACAGATGGACTGTCTGCCATACCTATCAATTGCCAAGTGTGTGTGGGGGGGGTCCTTGAAACTGCTCAGGGTTTCCACAGATAAAGGCGCACACTGCCCTGGTATCAACCAAAGCTATCACTCACTGCTTATTTGTTCTTGACCAGTGTATTGTGATCTCTACAAGGGGCCTCCAGTCCCCCTGCAGGGCCCTGACCTGTGGGTGACCTTGGTCCCACCCCTAGTCCTTAGGGATGGGTGGGGTCCACTCAGTGGCAAGGGGCAATTCTTCATGAGAGGCAGTAGGACCCAGAGGGCGATATTGTTGCTCTGGCTTCAGATCCTTCCAAAGACTATAACCAAAACCACATTCAATTGCTTAGCTATCTTGTGCACTACCATTCTGGCAGCCACTAAGTCTGAGGGGAACTTCGATGGTCATCTCACAAGTTTCTCAGACTTTCTTATCTCTTTTCCCACGGCTCACAACCCCTTCTCTCTAGCCATCTCGGTTTCATCAAAATCAGCTATAGCTTGTCCCACCTGGTACACTGTCTGGCCCACTAAGGGACTTAGTCTGGCCCACTAAGGGACTAACAATAGCCACCAGTGTGCCATACCAGGAGAGGGGAGCTGCTTTCAGGATCCTTGGTTTCATTCCTGCAGTAAAAAGTTCATTGTCTGGCCCCCAGAAGTGCTCAGCATAAATGGTGTGCATACTTAACTCCTGAATTAACTGCTGTAACTCCTCTATGGAAGACCACTTCCTGACAGTGCTGGGAGGCTTCCCCTGCTTCGGTCACTCCCTTCTGCAACACCAGATGATCCCATCTGTGAGGGTGTGTATGACCTCTGAGTTCCGAGCTGCATGTAAACGCTGCCGGAGGGTGGGGTGGGGGGTTGTGCTGCTCATTTTCTCCACCCCAGCTCCATTTAAAGAGACACCGTCTCCCCCAATATCCCACAGATGTAGTAACCCAACTGTAAGTTACCTTCCCTTTCTGCTGGAATTTCCCACACAACTCAATCAGCTCAGTGGGGGTGCATTCTTAAACATTGTTATGGAACAGGCTGGTGGGATTTCTTGTCTGGGGTCATCAGGTTCATTTTATGAGTGGCCGTGCTGGGGTAGGGGGGCGCTCTGCCCTGTCAGACTCCTCCTCCACTATCACTTCCACATCCAATTCACTTCTTGATCCACTCTCCCACTCTTTTGCATCTCAGTCACCTCTCATCAGCACTGCCCTAATTCTTGCTTTTGACACTTTCCTTCCCCCATCTTTACAAACCTGCAGGTGAGCATCTCTAATTGCTTATCCTGCTCTTGAAAGCAGCTACGTAATATGTCAATTGTTGTCACACAGGACTGGGGCACATCTCTAACTGCAATTCTTCCTGCAGGGCTTACATGCACTTCAGCAGCTAGCTGGGGGTCGGTGACCAGCTGAACTACCAAGAGCAATGGCTATCCCATGGCTGCTACAGCTCTCCTAGCTTCCTTTCCACGCCTATGAAGGTGCATGTCTTCCCACTGCCATACTATGCTGCTTGGTGTTTTGGGGCATCCTCATACTCACACAGCAGACTGCATTCATCAACCATACAAGCTAGACCTCCCCACATGAAGGCTGCTGGCAACCCAGGATTTCCCTTGCGGATGCCTCACTCACCATTTCTTTGGTCTCCGGGCTGGCTTGCCAATTGCCCAAACATGGACCAGTAACTTGAAATTTGCCTCCAAAATTGGATGGTGCTGAGAGACCGCAGAAAAAGGCAGGCAACTCGAATGTGGTGGCAAAGGAGTTTTATTAGGGAGACTTACATACGAAACTGGTCCCTGGTGGCAGCAGGACCAAAGTAGATCTCCACACCCAGCAGTGTGGGGCGGGAGGAGGCATAGGTTTTATGGTGGTCAAGGACAAAAGTGGCTACACACCAGGGAGTTACATAAAACTGGCTCAGCAAGGTCATATAACAGGGGTTTGGAAAACAGCAGTGAGCTAACACAAACAGCCGTGAACTAACAGAAAGCATGAGACAGCCATGTTTGGCGTCACAAAGCCTGTTTTCCCCTTCACTTGGCAACAGCGCCCTTAACAAACTGTCCTTATCTACAATGCTTTAGACTCAATTCTCTTACCAACAATGACTTTAGCAACAATGGCTTAATAACAGGTGCCATAAGCAACAGGGCACTCAAAAACATTCTAATTTTTGTTCAAGTACCATGCATTTGTGGATTTTCCAATTTTTCTTATTCCATTGTGGTTAGAGATACTTCGTATAAATTGAATTTTTAAAAATTCAGACTTGTTTTTTGACCTAAGATATAGTTTATACTGGGAACTAGCCTAGAGAAGAACGTATATTCCGCTGTTGCTGGGTGCACTTTTCTGTACATCTGAGGCCTAGTTGGTTTATAGTGTACAGGTCCTCTATTTCCTTATTGATGTTCTGTTCACTATTAAAAGTAGTGTACTGAAATTTCCAACTATTATTATTGAACTATTCCTCCCTTCAATTCTTTCAATGTGTCAGTCATATATTTTGGGGCTCTACTGTTACATACATGTTTATAACTGTTGTATTTTCTTGAGGAACTGACTTATTACTACACAATATCTTTCCTTACCTCTTGTAATAGTAATAGCTTGACTTGAAGTCTTACTGTCTCATATTAATATAGCCACAGCTGAATTTTGCTTACTATTTGCATGTTATATTTTTTCCATCCTTTCACATTCAGTCTGTGTCTTTAGATCTAAAGAGAGTCTCTGGTACACAGCATATAGCCAATATCTGACTTTTATACTGGCCACTTATACAGGCATGGAAACAGTACAAGAAAAGCTATATGGTTATTTTAAAGAAAATCCTTTAATGTATCAATAGTATAAATGATATGTTGTTATTAGGTGGCATTGAGTCAGTTCTGACTCATAGCAACCCTATGTTCAATAGAACTAAACACTCCCTGGTCTTGTGCCATCCTCACAATCATTGCTGTTTGAGCCCATTGTTGCAGCCCCTGTGTCAATCCACCTCATCGAGGGTCTTTCGCTTTTTCACTGACCCTCTACCTTACCAAGCATGACGTTCTTCTCCAGGGACTGGCACTTCCTGATAACATGTACAAAGTATGTGAGAGGAAGGAAGTCTTGCCATCCTTGCTTCAAAGGACCATTCTGGCTGTACTTCTTCAAAGATTTGTTTGTTCTTCTGGCAGTCTATGGTATATTCAATATTCTTTGACAACACCATAATTCAAAGGCATCAATTCTTCAGTCTTTCTTATTCATTTTCCAGCTTTCACGTGCATACGAGGTGACTATCATGGCTTGGGTCAGGCGCACCTTAGTCCTCAAAGTAACATTTTTACTTTTGAACACTTCAAAGAAGTCTTGCAGATTTGCCCAATGCAATATGTTGTTTGATTTCTTGACTGCTGCTTCCATGGGCATTGATGGTGGATCCAAGTAAAATGAAATCCTTGACAACTTCAATATTTTCTCCATTTATCATGATTAATGATATAAAGAAATAATAGTGTGGAATATCAAAGCTTATTAAACTAAAGGTAAATATTTCCTATGATGTCATGTTCCTATAAACGTTACATAGCCTCCTCATGTACAAAAGCACCACACTGCTCAGACTGTTCACAAACATGTTTAATAGTTACCCATAATATCTAACAGCACATTTCATAGGTAAATATTGCTATATCTTCTGTATAAAACCTTTGGTACTACATATCAAACATAAATCGTAGTACATCAGTTCTAGGTGAAGATTTTATCCAGTATTCTAAAAGAGAATTTTGTCCCAGAAAAAATATATGCTGAAAAATAAATGTTCAGTATTTGTCAAAAACATTCATACATTCAAACTGTTTATGGCTTCAGGATAATCTTAGTTATTTGATGTTCAATAGGATTAATTCTTGGTAAAGGTTTTCTTGTTTATAGCAATCCTTGGTTTTTCCTTAGGCTTCTCTGAGTTTTACTGAACTTGACTTGCAGTTGAAAGTGTCTGATCATTCAGGTTGTTGACAAGCATTCTCTTCTGTAATGGATTGAACTGTGTACCCCTAATATATGTGTTGAAATCCTAACCCCTGTACCTGTAACTATGACCCTCTTTTGAAAGTTTTCCTTTCTTATGTTAAATGTCATGCCAAAGTAGGGTGGGTCCGAAACCTAGTTATGTTATCTAAAAATATTTGCTGACACACACAGAAGACAAATGCCAAGGAATGCCAAGAGGTATTGACAACATCTTCTACTAGTGCTACACCCTGAATTCAGATTAGCCTCCAGGACTGTGAGAATTAATAATTTCTGTTCTTTAAGCCACCCTCCTGTGGTATTTCTGTTACAGCAACAGTGGGTAACTAAGACACCATTCTTGTGGGAGTTTTCTGATGTACGATTGGCCAAATTCCCAGAGTTCCAGTCACAATCAATATAGTCACAGGGTTTAATCCTTCCCAAAATAGAGACACATCTAAACAATGTGCAGTTGAGTCAAATCTGCAAGACCTATATAGAACACAAACTTGTATTTTACTTTAAAAAAAAAAAAAAAAAAAGTCAATGGTGAAGACCTAACAGGGGAAAATTCTGCTCAATCCACTTAATCAGGGATACCAGCTTCTTTCACCCTGTGCTCTGCCATGTTGAATGTATGACAACCAAGTTTGTCATGAAAGTTATCTCTCTTCCATTTTAACAGTGTCAGGAAGATTGTGACATAAGTCTTTATTAGTCCAGACTTAAATGTGGTATGTACGATTAAAACACGCACAAGACAACAACAGTCACCTGGGCATAGTTAGATGAATTGAGAATTTTAAAATAACCATGTGCCCAGGGTAAAAGGATATGGTTAAAGTCAAATTGTTGGACTATATGATGTTTCTCCCTTATGTGAGTTATCTGTTGTTAGGTGCTGCTGAGGTGGTTCCAACTCATACTGACCCTATGTACACCAGAACGAAACACTGCCCAGTCCTGGTCCATACTCACAATCATTGCTATGTTTGAGTCCACTGTTGCAGCCACCGTGTCAACCCATATCATGTAAGGTCTTCCTTTTTCACTCACCCTCTACTTTACCAAGCATGATGTCCTTCTCCAGGGACTGGTACTTCCTGATAACATGTCCAAAGTATGTGAGACAAAGTCTCCCCGTTCTCACTTTAAGGACCATTCTGGCTGTACTTCTTCCAAGACAGATTTATTTGTTCTTCTGGCAGTCCATAGTATATTCAATATTCTTTGCCAACCGTAATTCAAAGCCATCAATTCTTTTTCGGTTTTCCTTATTCATTGTCCAGCTTTTGCATGCATATGAGGTGACTGAAAATACCATGGCTTGGATCAGGCACACCTTAGTCAACAAAGTGGTATCTTTGCTTTTAAAAACACTTGAAAAAGGTCTTCTGCAGCAGATTTGCCCAGTGCAATATGTCATTTGATTTCCTGACTGCTGCTTCCATGGGCGTTGATAGTTATCTAATAACGTGACTTATATGCAGAAGGTTTCTCTCTTGTGTGAATTTCGATGAATTCTAAGGGATGCCTTCCACACACAAGTTTTCCCACATTTATTGCATTCATAACGTTTATCCCATGTGAATCTGCCAATGATTTCTGAGGGTAGAATTATCAGAAGTTTTCCCACATCCATTACATTCGTAGGGTTTTTCCCATGTGTGAATTCTCTGATGTATTCTGAGTCCTGGCTTCTGACAGAAGGTTTTCCCACATTCATTACATTCATAGGATTTCTCTCCTGTGTGAATTCTCTGGTGTACTCTGAGATTTGAATTTTGGGCAAAAGCTTTCCCACATACATTACATTCATAAGGCTTCTCTCCTGTGTGAATTCTCTGATGTGAAATGAGGTACGACTTTACAGAGAAAGCTCTCCCACATTCATTACATTCATAGGGTTTCTCTCCTGTGTGAATTCTCTGGTGTGCTATAAGACTGTCATTTCGGGCAAAAGCTTTCCCACATTCATTACATTCATAGGGTTTCTCACCTGTGTGAATTCTCTGATGTGTGCTGAGGTTTGCCCTATGGGAGAAAGATTTCCCACATTCATTACATTCATAGGGTTTCTCCCCTGTGTGAATTCTATGATGGTTACTGAGGTATGTCTCACTGGAGAAAGACCTCCCACATTCATTACATTTATAGGGTTTCTCCCCTGTGTGAATTCTCTGATGTGCAGTGAAGTGGTCCTTGCGGGAGAAAGATTTCCCACATTCTTTACATTCATAGGGTTTTTCCCCTGTATGAAGTCGCATGTGTGTAATGAGATTCCCCTTCATATAGAAAGTTTTCCCACACTCATTACATTCATAAGGTCTCTCCCCTTTGTGAATTCTCTGATGTACTCTGAGGCTTGAATTATCAGCAAATGTTTTCCCACATCCCTTACATTCATAGGGCTTTTCCCCTGTATGGACTCTCTGATGTATAATGAGGTGCGTCTTTTGGGAGAAAGTTTTCCCACATTCCTTACATTCATAGGGTTTTTCCCCTGTGTGAATTCTCTGATGTGTACTGAGGTGTTTCTTCTGGGAGAAAGATCTCCCACATTCATTACATTTGTAGGGTTTCTCCCCTGTGTGAGTTCTCTGATGTGCACTGAGGTGTATCTTCTGGGAGAAAGACCTCCCACACTCATTACATTTGTAGGGTTTCTCCCTTGTGTGAATTCTCTGATGTGTAATGAGGTGTGCCTTCTGGGAGAAGGTCTTCCCACATTCATTACATTCATATGGTTTCTCCTCTGTGTGAATTTTCTGATGTGCTCTGAAGGCTGAATTCTGGAAGAGCATTTTTTCACATTCATTACATTTACAGAATCTCTTCTTTGTGTCTCTTTTCTGGTGCTCTTTGTGAGCTAAATTCTTGTAAGATTTCCTACCTTTACTATGTTCATAATGTTTCTCTCTTGTGTGGATTCCTAGATACTCACTGAGGTTTGACTTCTGGCAGAAAGCTTTCCCACATTCATTACATTCATAGAATTTGACCCCCATATGAGTTCCACTGTGTTGAATTAAGTGTGACTTCCAACAAAAGAATTCCCGACATTCCTTACATTCATAGGGCTTCTTCTGTATGTGGGTCCTGTGATGCTTTATGAGGTTTGCTTTCTGATAAAGGGATTTCTTTCGTTCATCACATTCAAAGGACCTCTCTCCTGTGTCACTTTGCTGATGTATACTGAGGACTGAATTTTGGCAGAAAAATTTATCAAATTCACCACATTTGTAGAGTTTCTCTTCTAGGTGAGTTTCCTGATGTACTGTTTAAAAAAAAAAAAAAAAACTTTAAAATAAAGGCCTTCTTGCATCCTTCTACATTAACTCAAAAATCTAAAATTAGTACCTGCCTGTATCATTTATTTACAATTTTTAAAATAAAAAACCAACTGCCATCAAATTGACTCATGTAAGTCACAGTAGAACTGTCCTCCACAGGATTTTCAATGGTAGATTTCTTAGCAGTAGTTCACCAGGTCGTTATTCCTAGGTGACTCTAGGTAGACTTGAACAACTATTCGGTTAACAGCTGAGCAGGTTAGCCATTTTCACCACCCATGGACCCCCTTTTAAAGGCAACGTAATCATGATAATACAGAAAACTGCACACGTAAGTATAAAACTTGATTTTCAAAACCTGAACAAACCGATGAAACCAGAACCCAGTTGATGGCACATTTATGAGCATCCTAGAAGCTCCTCGAGTACCCTTGCAATCATTACCCTCGAGAAAGGATAAACACTATCATGACTTCTAATGGCATAAATTGTTTTGTCTTTGTATTTTTGATGGATGGGCGGACAGAGGGAAGGAGGGATAGACAGATGTTTTTATATCTAGCTTTCTAAGAGTTTTATGAGTCTCAGTTGTATTTTTTATGTAACAGAACACTTCATTCTTATTGCTATATATTTCTTTGGATGAATGTGCCAATAATTTATTTACCTGTTCAGTTGTTCAACAGTTTGTAGCTTCCTGCTTCTGGCTAAATCAGATAAAACTATGAACATTCTAATACATGTCTAGGTAAATATGTTGTGTGCATTTACACTGTACTCCTACAAAAATAGATTTGCTGAGTAATAAGGTATGAACAGGCTAAGCTTTTATACATATTGCCAAACAATGGGTGGACTAATTTATATTCCAAACAGCAATGCCTGAGAATTCCAGTTACTCCTCAACCTTGTCAACAGTTGGGATTATCTTTTTCATTTGACCACTTTTGTGGGTTTTCATAGCTATTGCATTCTGGTTTTAATCTGTGCTTCCCTGATGATTAATGGAGTTGAGCACCGGGCATGTTTACTGTTTCTGCATCAACACAAATGATCATATGACATTTTTTCCTTTTAATATGATAAAACACATTCAATATATATTTAATGTCAAACAATCTTTGCACACTAGGAATAAATTCAACTTTTTTTCATACTATTACCTTCTTATTAAGCGCTTTGGTATGCGAATATTCTGTTTTAGAATTTTGTATCTATTATCGTGAGAGATAGGCTAGAGATTTCCTTTCTCATGATGTCCTTATCAGGTTTTGAAATCAAGATTATCTTGGCCTATATAAAGAGTTAGGAGTGTTTCCTTTCCATTCTTACAATCTTTGTCTTTAACTTTTACATTTAATGCAATTATTAATATATTTAAAATTATATATGCCATCCTAGTATTCATTTCAAGCTTTCCTTTCCTCCTTTCTGGCCTGCATTAATCAAAACTGTTTACTACTTGAAGGAGCCCTGGTGGCGCAGTGGTTAAAGCACTTGGCTGCTAACTGAGAAGTCAGCAGTTTGAACTCCGCAGCTTCCCTGCTGGAGAAAGATGTGGCAGTCCGCTTCCATAAAGATTATAGCCTTGGAAACCCTGAGGCACGTCTCTGTCCTACATGGTTGCCGCGAGTCAGAAGTGACTCCACAATAGTTGGTTGGGATGGTTTACTATTTGAAATTTTCTACCTGGTAAATTTTGATTATGTATATTATTAACAATGCATCATTTAGTTAAAATATGAACTATTACTTTTAACAGTTCCTCAATACCAAAGAATGGCAGAAACTTTAACTCTATTTACCCCTCAACTCCCTTTTGTCCTATCGCTGTCATGAATTTTGCTCCTACATATATTTTAAAGCTCTTAGGATATTAAAATTATTGTTCTATAGGATCAATCTGGTTTATTTTGACCTTCAATTCTATTTTTCCTGTTATTCATATCTCCAATATTCTCTATTCCTTTATTTAATTCCATGGTTCTATCTAGGATATTTTCTTTATGTATGAAGAACTCTCTTTTAATATTTCTTTTAACTCTCTTTTAATATTTCTTTTAATTTTCCTTTTAAGGATATTTCTTTTAATAAATTTCTAAATTTTTGTCAGTCTGAAATAGTTTTTATTTCAATTACAGTTTTGAAGGGTATTTTTGTTGAATATAAACTTATTGGTAGTCATTTACTTTCAGCACTTTAAATATGTCATTCTCACTTTCAGTCTTTATGTTGAGAAGGGACTTGTCAGTTTTACTTTTTGTTGTTTTCCAATGAGCCTTTTCTCACTTGCTATTTTCAATATTTTCCCTTTGTCTCTGGTCTCAGAAGTTTTACTCTAATATGTCTCTGTGTGATTTTCTTTGTGCTTGTCCTGTTTGAGTTTTGCAGAACTTTTAGAATATCCCGCTTGATATCCTTCCTCGCTTAAAACCTTTGGAGATTATCTCTTTTAATACTGCTTTTGCATTTTTTCTCCTTCCTCTCCTTGTTGGAAGATAAGAATATATGATAGAGGCAGGGCCAAGATAGCGGAGTAGTGAGACGGCTTCCTATATCCCTATTACTACAACAAAGACCTGGAAAAACAAGTGATTTGATTGTATATGAATATCTAGGAGCCCTGAACAAGGCAAAGTTGAGGAATTGGACTGAGTGGCGGGGGGAGAGGGAGATGGTTCGGAAGAGGCGAGCAGCGCCAGACTGGACTTGGCCGGAGCCACAGCTCTTCAGCCTGGACCGGCTTGGGGTGCGGAGGGCAGCGGGCATACAGCTCCACACACTCGCTCGGGAGGCAGTTTCCACATCGAGAGATCCGGCAGCAGAGATTCTGCTTGGACACTCCGAACCAGTGAACAGCAGCACTCAAGGAGCTAAAGATAAGTACATGTGTGTGGCCTTTCACGGGGATTTAAAAAAAAAAAAAAAAACCATTTCGGAAATACCTCTCCCATTTACCTCTTCCCTCCCGCACTGCACCAGGTCCGGGGGGCTCCAGTGGACTCCTGAGTTCAATGGGCCGGAAGTAGATACCATAAGGCGCCCTGACCCATTCTCCTGGCCTTGGAGAGGGAAGAAATTAACAAACAGGGAAAAAGTAAGCTACTGACTCCCGTAAGCCAGGAAGTCAGTGTTGGCACAGCTCCTTTGCCTAGGCACAGGCATATGGGGCCCACAGACTTTGAGTGCCTTCCACCCCTGTACAAACTTGTGTGGACCCATCTCAGCAGCGTAACTCCTCACTACCACAGCAACAGGGTAAACACCTGAAGTCTAAATTTAACTGTTTCAGCTGTGAAGAGGCAGATTTGTGATGCTTGACTCTGCTCTGCCCTTTAAGCAGGTGCTTTATCGGTCCACACCAGGGGCTTGAGGACTGGGGGCTCCACCCACGCCACCTAGCCACCTGCTAGAGGGGTCCAAGAATAAGTGGTGGCCTCAAGTCTTTACAGCCAACACAGTAGGATGCTCATAGTCTGGCTGCAAAACTCACCTACCTACTCGCTCTAGTAAACAGGGACACACTTTAAAACTCAGGAGCAGCCGTCAGCTGCGTGTCTTGCTCGCTGTGCGACCCCCTACTCAAACCAGATACCTGTGTCTACACCAATCACCCATGCCTCTCTAAGACTGTAGGTGAGAGCCTGCACCACACACTGGGTGACCGACTGACTGGACACCTGAGCTGAATCCATACAGGAAAAATTAACAGACTCCTGGGTGCACATAGTTACAAAACTAAGTACCTGGTGACAGGACGTTAGAGCTTCAAAGATGCCAATAAACTAGCGCAAAGGAGCAGCCTATTTGGGCGTATCAACACAAAACAAAACAAGAAGCTAGGACACACTAAACAAATATAAAATAAAATTTAATAACTTATTCCTGGCTCGGAGACAACAGTCAACATCAAATCACATAAACAGGCAGTACATGATGGCTTCAGAAAGCTCCCAAAATAAAGAATCAATAAATTTTCTGGAAGAAGAGAATTTCTTGGAATTACCAGAGGCAGAATACAAAGGATTAACATACAGAACTCTTCAAGAAATTAGAAAGGATATTCTACAATATGTAGAGACAGCCAAAGAACATACAGACAAAATAGTAGCGGAATATAAAAAAGTTATTCAAGAGCATAATGACAAATTTAATAGGCTGCAAGAATCCATAGACAGCAATCAGAAATGCAGAATAACAATAAAATTTCAGAATTAGACAAATCAATAAAGTCATACAAGCACAACTGAGATGATAGAAGTCAAAATTAGTGACACTGAAGATAAAGCACTTGACACCAACTTATTTGAGGAAAAATCAGATAAAAGAATTAAAAAGAATGAAGAAACTCTTAAGAGTTATGTGGGACTCTATCAAGAGAAATGACATACGAAAGACTGGAGGACCAGAACGGGGGGGATAACAGAAAACACAGAGAGAATTGCTGAAGATTTGTTGACAGAAAACTTCCCTGATATCAGGAAAGATGAGAAGATATCAAAGATGCTCATTGAAACCTACATAAGGCAGATCCCAAAAGAAAGCCACCAAGACATATTTTAATAAAACTTGCCAAAACCAAAGATAAAGAGAATTTTAAGAGCGGCTAGGGGTAAAAGAAAAGTCATCTACAAAGGAGAGTCAATTATAATAAGCTCAGACTACTCAGCAGAAACCATGCAGGCAAGAAGGCAATGGGATGACATATATAAAGCTTGAAGGAAAACAACTGCCAGCCAAGAATTATATATCCAGCAAAACTGTCTTTCAAATATGATGGTGAAATTAGGGCATTTCCAGATAAACAGAAGTTTAGAGAATTTGCAAAAACCAAACCAAAATTACAAGAAATACTAAAGGGAGTCCTCCGGTTAGAAAATCAGTAACATCAGATAACAACCCAAGACTAGAACACAGGACAGAGCAACCAGATATCGACTCAGGGAAATCACAAAAATAAATCAAAGCTAAAATACTGAAAATACTGAAACAGAGATATCAGTATGTAAAAAAGGACAACACTAAAACAAAAAAAAGGGACTTAAAAAATGTAGACAGATTTTTCACATGGAGGGGAAGTCAAGGCTATATAAAGAAATAAAAGACTGGTATAAACTTAGAAAAATAGGGGTAAATATTAAGGTAACCACAAAGGAAACTAATAATACTACAAGTCAAAATAAAAAACGAGAAAAATATAGACTCAACAACCACAAAATCAACAACAATCAAAAACATGAAAAGAAAATACATGAAGAAAAACGACTCAGCACAGAAAATTAATGACAAAGAAACTGTGAACACACAAGAAAAGACATCAAAATGACAGCACTAAACTCATACCTACCAATAATTACGCTGAATGTAAATGGACTAAATGCACCAATAAAGAGACAGAGAGTGGCAGATTGGATAAAAATGCACGATCCGTCTACATGCTGCCTACAAGAGACACACCTTAGACTTAAAGACAAAAACAAGCTAAAACTCAAAGGATGGAAAAAAATATATCGAGCAAAAAACACTCAAAAACGAGCAGGAGTGGCAATATTAATCTCTGACAAAACAGACTTTAAAGCAAAATCCACCACAAAGAAGGAACGACACTATATAATGATTAAAGGGTCAATACACTAGGAAGACATAACTATAATAGTTATGCACCCAATTACAGGACTCGAAAATACATAAAAGAAACTTCAACAGCACTGAAAAGAGAGATAGACAGCTCCACAGTAGTAGTAGGAGACTTCAACACGCCACTTTTGGTAAAGGACAGAATATCCAGAAAGAAGCTCAACAAAGACACGGAAGAGCTAAATGCTACAATTAACCAACTTGAACTCGTAGACATATACCGAACACTCCATCCAACAGCAGCCAAGTATACTTTCTTTTCCAATGCACATGGAACATTCTCCAGAACAGACCACATATTAGCCCATAAAGCAAGCCTTAACAAATCCAAAACATCGAAATATTACAAAGCATCTTTTCTGACCATAAAGCCATAAAAGTAGAAATCAAAAACACAAGAAGCAAGGAAAAAAATTAAACACATGGAAACTGAACAACACCTTGCTCAAAAACTACTGGGTTATAGAAGAAATTAAGAATGGAATAAAGAAATTCATAGAATCGAATAAGAATGAAAACACATCCTGCCTGAACCTTTGGGACACAGCAAAAGCAGTGCTCAGAGGACAGCTTATAGCAATCAATGCACACAGCCAAAACGAAGAAAAGGCCATAATCAAAACATTAACCCTACAACTGGAACAAGTAAAAGAGAGCAGAAAAAGAAGCCCTTGCTCAGGTGCCAGAAAAACGGAAATAGTGAGAATTAGAGCAGAATTAAATGAAACAGACAATAGGAAAACAATTGAAAGAATTAACAAGACCAACAGCTGGTTCTTTGAAAACATCAACAAAATGGAGAAACCATTGGCCAAACTGACAAAAGA
>NW_004444056.1:325706-386447 GCF_000243295.1 Trichechus manatus latirostris | reverse complement strand
AAGGGAAATTCCTCAGTATAATTAAGGGCATTTATACAAAGCCAACAGCCAACATCATCCTAAATGGAGAGACTTTGAAAGCATTCCCCTTGAAAACGGGAACCAGACAACGATGTCCTCTATAACCACTCTTATTCAACATTGTACTGGAGGTCCTAGCCAGAGCAATTAGGCTAGAAAAAGAAACAAAGGGCATCCAAATCGGTAGGGAAGAAGTCAAAGTACCTCTGTTTGCAAATGATGTGATCTTACACACAGAAAACCCCGAAGAATCCACAAGAAAACTACTAGAATTAATAGAAGATTTCAGCAAGGTTTCAGGATACAAGCTAAACATACGAAAATCCGTTGGATTCCTTTACACCAACAAAGAGAACCTCGAAGAGGAAATCACCAAATCAATACCATTTACAATAACCCCCAAGAAGATACAATACTTACAAATAAATCTAAGCAGAAACGTAAAAGACCTATACAATGAAAACTAAAAGACACTACTGCAAGTAACTAAAAGAGACCTGCGTAAGTGGAAAAACATACCTTGCTCATGGATAGGTAGACTCAACATAGTGAAAATGTCAATTCTATCCAAAGCGATCTACAGATACAATGCAGTCCTGATTCAAATTCCACCAGCATTTTTTAATGAGATGGAGAAACTTGTCACCAACTTAATATGGAAAGGGAAGAGGCCCCGAATAAATAATGCATTACTCAAGAAGAACAAAGTGGGAAGCCTCACACTACCTGATTTTATAACCTATTAGACCACCATGGTAGTCAAAACAGCCTGGTATTGGTACAACAGATACATAGACCAATGGAACAGAATTGAGAATCCAGACATAAACTCATCTACCTGTGAGCAGCTGTTATTTGACAAAGGCCCAAAGTCCATTAATTGGGGAGAAGACAGTGTATTTAATAAACGGTGCTGGCATAACTGGATATCCATTTGCAAAAAACTGAAACAAGACACATACTTCACACCATGCACAAAAACTAACTCAAAATGGATCAAAAACTTGAATATAAAATTGAAAACGATGACGATCATGGAAGAAAAAATAGGGACAAAGCTAGCAGCCCTAATATATGGCATAAACACAATACGAACTGTAAGTAACAATGCACAAGCACCAGAAGAGAGACTAGATAAATGGGAGCTCCTAAAAGTCAAACACTTATGCTCATCAAAAGACCTCCCCAAAAGAGTCAAAAGACAACCTACAGACTGGGAAGAAATTTTTGGCTACAAGAAATCTGATCAGCATCTAATCTCTAAAATCTACAAGATACTGCAAAACCTCAACAACAAAAGACACATAACCCAATTAAAAAATGGGCAAAGGCCAGTGACAAGGGCCAGAAGGCAGAAGGGGACAAGGAAGCTGGTGATAGGAACACAAGGTTGAGTAAGGATATTGTTGATGTGTTGTGAGATTGTTAACCATTGTCATAGGGCAACATTTGTAGTAACTGTTAAATGAGAAACTATTTTGTTCTGTAAGCCTTCATCTTAAGTGAGAATAACAGCACAATTGGAAGAGCATAGTCAATGTCACTGAACTGTGTATGTAGAAATTTTTGAAATGGTGTATCTTTGGCTATGTGTATTTTCACCAAAAAAAAAAGGTTGTGGGGTTGTTAACCAATGTCATAAAACAACATGTGTACTACAGTTTCAGGAGAAACTATTTGTTCTGTAAGCCTTCACCTGAAATACAATACAATAAAATAAATAAATTAATTAAATAAAAAAAAATGGGCAAAGGATAGGAACAGGCACTTCACCAAAGAAGATATTCAGGCAGCTAACAGACACATGAAGAAATGCTCACGATCAATAGCCATTAGAGCAATGCAGATCAAAACTACAATGAGATATCATCTCACCCCAACAAGGCTAACACTAACCTAAGAAACACAAACTAACAAATGCTGGAGAGGTTATGGAGAGACTGGAACACTTATACACTGTTGGTGGGAATGTAAAATAGTACAACCACTTTGGAAATCAATTTGGCGCTTCTTTAAAAAGCTAGAAATACAAGTACCATACGATCCAGCTATCCTGCTACTTGGAATATATATATTCTAGAGAAATAAGAGCCATCACACGAATAGCTATATGCACACCCATATTCACTGCAGCACTGTTCACAATAGCAAAAAGATGGAAACAACCTAGATGCCCATCAATGGATGAATGGATAAACAAATTATGGTATATCCACAATGGAATACTATGTAACAATAAAGAACAATGATGAAGCCGTGAAACATCTTATAACATGGAGGAAGCTGGAACTCATTATGCTGAGTGAATTCAGTCAGTCACAGAAAGACAAATACTGTATAAGACCAATATTATAAGAACTCAAGAAAAGGTTTAAACACAGAAGAAAACATTCTTTGATAGTTATGAGGGCGGGGAGGGATGATGAGGGTTATTTACTAACTAGATTGTAGATAAGAATTAACTTAGGTGAAGGGAAGGACAGCACACACTACAGGGCAAGTCAGCACAACTGGACTAAACCAAAGCTAAGAATTTTCCTGAAGACAATCAAACACTTTGAGAGACAGAGTAGCAGGTGTAGGGGTCCGGGGACTGTGCTTTAAGGGGACATCTAGGTCATTTGGCATAACAAAGCTTATTAAGAAAATGTTCTGCATCCTACTTTGGTGAGTGGCACCTGGGGTCTTAAAAGCTAGCAAGAGGCCATCTAAGATGCATCAATTGGTCCCAACCACCTGGAGTAAAGAAGAAAGAAGAGCACCAAAGACACAAGGAAAGTATTAGCTCAAGAGACAGAAAGGGCCACATAACCCAGAGACTTCATCAGCCTGAGACCAGAAGAACTAGATGGTGCCCGGCTACCACCAATGACTGCCCTGACAGGGAATGCAACAGAGTCCCTGATTGAGCAGGAGAAAAGTGGGACGCAGAACTCCAATTCTAGTAAGAAGACCAGACTTAATGGTCTGACTGAGACTAGAGGAACCCTGGAAAGCATGGCCCCCAGGTTCTCTATCAGCTCAGAACTAATACAATTTCCGAGGCCAACTCTTCTGACATGGATTGGACTGGACTTTGGGACGTAAAATGATACTCGTAAGGAATGTGCCTCTTAGCTCAAGTAGATACAAGGGACTAGGTGGGCGGCTTCTGTCCGGAGGTGAGATGGGAAGGTACAGAGGGTTAGAAGCTGGTTGAACGGACATGGAGAATCAGGGGTGGAAAGGAGAAGTGTGCTGTCGCAGTGTGGGGAGAGCAATTAAGGTCACGTAACAATGTATGTATAAATTTTTGTATGGGAGACTAACTTGAAATGTAAACTTTATTTAAATTACAGCATTAAAAAAAAGAATATACATGATAGAATCTTTTAGCATATCAAATGAAGTCTTAATTCATTATATGTATTCCCTTTAAATTTCCTCTTTATGCTTCTGGTTTCTATTGCACTGACCTCTCTTCAGTTTAATAATTCTGTATTATGCAGTGTGTAATCAATGGTTAAAGTCCTCTAATGAGCTTTTAATATCAGATATTTTATGTTTCATTCTAAAATGATTTCACTTTTGGTTTCACCTTTAATAGGTAGAAAGCTAAAAATAGTGTGAATTTCACCCTTAAAAAATGGTACCTCATAATCATCAACTTTTCTTGAACCAACCAGAAAACTGAGGTTTTAATAAATTAAGGCAAGTATGGGACACTTTGAAAGTGTGAAGATCTCAGGGGCTGCAGATCTAGAGGTTTGTAACCTCTTGCAAAATTTTTCCTACATCAGTGTCACCAGGCACTCACAGGGAAATTCAAGGAGAATCCTGAGAAAGCTTCCCTTATAAGCCAGGGGATAGAAATAGCAGTCACTGACAAAACAAAACCAATAACTATCTCCTTGAACTATGCTATGGAACAAAACCCTTAAATAGTAAGGGAAAGAGTAACAAAAAGTGTTGCTTTAGGGTACTGGGGCAAACCATATCAGCTGGGAGAAGAAAACAAACAAAAAAGCATAGACCCAAAGGAAAGGGCAAGAATACATAGTAGGCCCAACAGTTCTTTGTAAAGATAAAAAAATTAATAAATCCCTAGGCTGACTGACCAAGAAAAAAAGAGAAAAGAAACAAATTACCAATATAAGAATGCAAGAGCGTACAAAACTAAAGACACAATAGACTTACAGGGATAATAAGGGAACACTAGGAGCAACTCTATGCCCATTAATTCAACAGTGTCTAGTTTTGTTCCAGGCACTAAAGATAAGACATAAGTTTTTTTTTTTTTTAAAAAAAAGACAAACTAAATATGGATACATACTTAAGGAAGCAGGATGAACCCAAATCAGGGTTTTGTCATGAAATCAAGATGATATGGATTACAGGTCAAACGATCAACTCCATTGGGGACATCAAAATGTTTGACAGATTATTGGAGTTTTTGGAATACAATTTCAAGTGTAAGGAGGAATGGAAAATGATCTACTGTTCAGAAAACAAGTCTGAGAAGACTTCATAACAAAGAAAGGAAAAAGTGAAGGAACATGAGTTATACAATTTTATGTGAAGAAATTTTTTAAAAATATGAACGGATATATCTTTAAATAGTTTTCTATGCTCTCTCCACTTCTCCCATGTTTTCTTATATAAAACAAAGAAACTTAATACAAGCAGTCCCCAGATTATGATCGTGTTCCATTCCTAAGTCTGTCTTTAAGTCAAATTTGTAAGTAAGACAAAACAGTTATGTATGGTTCATATCTAACGATAGTCAAATGTTTGTCTTAGTATAGAGTGTACCTTTGTATGCATAAAAAAAATTAAAGAAACACTTCCAGACACAGAAAATATCTTTCTTTAACATAATAATACAGTAATAATAATGCTTTGATGTGCCCTGCAAAGTAACACCCATTTGTTATTACGGACCATTGTATGTACCTCGAATTTTTAATATCATAGGCTTTACAGGGGTTGGTTCATAACTACAGGTTATATGCATGTTGGACGTTTGTAATGTGGGGATTGTCTGTGACCAAAGGAACACCCACATCAACACCAGTTTAAGATCATTAATAACACAAGATCTACCTGAATATTCCTTACCTATCCAGCCTCTTGCCTCCCTTCTCACAGTCAGATGTATCTCTACTGTTATGTAGTGAAGGCTTGACTCAGCAGTCTTGGAGTATTCAAACTCTGCACATTCCAAAGAAAAGACTGGCCCTTGACCAGACCTGGGAGATAATAACCTCTAGGCCCTTGGAATATCCTGCTTGATAAAACTGTTTATGTATACCCGTGGCCTTGAACCACAGCAGAAAGTTTATGCTAACAATGTGATTTAGGTTAAAGACATTGTTTTATTAATATAAATACAAATTTACCTCTGATCACTACTTCAGCTATATCCTTATGTTTCCAGTATACATGGTTAATATTTTCATCATTTTAAAAATATTCTATAATTTTGGCTTTGATATCCTTTTTCATCCATTGTTTAAAAGTGATAATTTTCTACATTTTCACCTGGAAGGTGTTTTTTATTAATCTACTTTACCATCAATTTCTACATTAGTCAAACTCTGACCAGAGAATACTGTCCGTGATAATTCTGATTTGTTGAACTTAACGAGTTTTCTTTTCAGACAATTATTACATTTTCACTTTCTTTTGGTTACTCGAAGGCTTCAAAAGTTTGGTCTTTGCTTTTAGCATACATACAAGTATGGGTTCACTTTAGAATAAATGTTATTTATCATCTCGATAACCGTACTTCTTTAACCTCCACTGGAGGTCCTTGGGAAACCCTGGCAGCGTAATTATTAAGAGTTCGGCTGCAAATCAAAAGGTCAGCAGTGTTAAACAACCAGGCGCTCCTTGGAAACCCTGGGGGCAGTTCTAGTCTGTCTTACAGGGCCGCTATGAGTTGGAATCGAGTAGACGGCAACAGGTTTGGTTTTTTTTTTTGTTTGGAGGTCCCTGAGGAGCCCTGGTGACGGAGTGGTTAAAGAGCTTGACTGCTAACCGAAAGGTCAGCACTTTGAATCCACCACACTGCTCCTTGGCAGTCTGCTTCTGTAAAAATTAAAGCCTTGGAAACCCTATGGGGCAGTTCTACTCTGTCCTGTAGGGTTGCTATGAGTCAGAATTGACTCGACAGCAACAGTTTTTTGGGTCTGGAGATCCCTGGGTGGTGCAAAAGCTTTGCACTCGACAGAAAAACCGAAAGGTTAGCAGTTCATACCACTCAGTAACACTGTGCAAAACAGGCCTGGCAATCTTCTTCCTTAAGATTATAGATAAGGAAACCCTATGGAGCAGTTCTATTCTGTAAAACATGGGGTGGCATGAGTTGGAATCAACTAGACAGTAATGGGTTTGGGTTTTTTTTTGAGTATCATGTAAATAGATGAGGTATATTTTGATTTACTAGTCCTAATGCAAGTTCTCTGAATGGCTCAAACGCTTTGTGCATGACTACTAACTGCTGCAGAAGAAAGGCCTGGCCACCTGCATCCATAAAATTACAGCCAAGAAAACTTTATGGAGCTGTTCTACCTGTAACACATGGGGCTCCCACGAGTTGGAATCGACTGTAAGGCAACAGGTTACTTCTAATGAATTTTTACTTTCTGTTAGAATATCAGAATTTTTTGTTTTACAAACAATAATTCTACGTTATTTGATGTGTAGATAATCAAAATGCTTATGCAAATTGTGCTCATTAGCTTCAAGTGCCTGTCATTTAAAGCTTTTATCCACTAACTTCAAACCTCAAAGATAGAGATCATGAAACCCTGCATGACTGTTTTCACTGACTTAACAACTTCACAATTCTTCAACTGCAATCCAAATTATTATTTAGGGATCTCTTTCTATTTAATTCAGTCAATTTCATCCAATCATTTATACTTCTGACAGCCAGACATGCTTATGAAAATTGTGAATTTTTATATTATACTGTTTGTAGAGCTTCAAAAAATGTATTTCAGTAAGTGTGTTTACTTGTGATAATTAAAACGATTTTATTCTTGCTCTAGGAATTACATTTAAAATTACAACTTTCTGAAATTCCTGAAATTGTCTATTAGTTTTGGCACTATCTAGATACTGCCTCCTGCAAGTAATAATGAAATTGGTATGTTTCTTCTCTACTTTCCCTTCTCCAACAAAACAACAATTTGTGTTGACTTTATAATGTGTTAGTTTGGATCCTTGGACTATTAAATATACTTATAACACTATCACTTGATTTTTCAGATTTAAAATTTATCTTTGAAACATCAGTTTTTAAAGATGAAAACTTTCATCATGCTTACATGCCTTCCTCTATGTTACAACTCCTCTATATATTTTATTGACTATATCCTTTTTAAACTCACAACAGCATTAGACTTCTTAAAAAGTACCTGAAAAAACTTTTTAAAGGTGTTTAACCCTAAGGTCTAACTATCCCAGGATTCCTTCTGCCACTCTTCAGAAACTTACCTGGGTAGCTATTGTTTGGGAATTCTTCCTTTAGGGACCAGGGCTCTCCTCCTTGTTCCAGCTGGAAGATCACCTCTGGTTTGGTAATGCAATACCCTGCAAATGGGGAAAAACTGAGAGTTTAGACCAAATGAAGGCAGAGAAAGATAGCTCCAGGAAAAGTAAATGAAGGTGCTCTTTTGAACTTTTCAACAGGGAGATGACAACAGAAATGTTGCTCAAAATGGTTCAGTACCTTAGACCCTAGATCAAATGGCTGATTAACATTAACTTCTATAAAGAGTTCACCTGTTTTGATACTTTAAAGGAAAAGAAAAGGAAATGCACCCTAGAGGGAGTCACATGGTGAGGTCTGCTCACCCACTGAGATGAGGTGGCTGTAGTTCTCCAACATCACGTCTCTGTACAGGGTCCTCTGAGCAGGGCCCATGTGCTGCCACTCCTCCTGGGTCAGCTCCACAGCTACGTCCTTGAATGACACTGATGCCTGTAACAGCACATCTCTTATCAATCTGAAGAGTTCAGACACAGGTAACATGGAGAATACATTTTGGATCTAATTCTTATCATGTTTACTCTTAAAACAAATGGCTAAAAAGCATATCATTTTTGGACCCAATACTGGGTTATATTTTAGAATTACTCAATTAGTTAAAAAGATCTAGCATGCTGTCATTGAGTTGACTCCAAATCACAGTGACCCCATGGGCTTCAGAGTAAAACTGCATTCCATAGGGTTTTCTTGGTTGTTAATCTTACAGAAGCAGATTGCCAGGTCTTTCTTCTGAGGCACCACTGGGTGGATTCAAACAGCCAACCTTTTGAATAGTAGCCAACAGCAAACTGCTTGTGCCACTCAGGGACCTAGACCATGGATCATTATATATACATATTTAGGAATTAGAGACTTTTTAATAAAAATATCAAATGTAAATAAGACTTTCTACAACTCTTATTCCATATTCCAACAGATTACTCCAGTATTATACAGAGTGTTCACATCTTCAAGATCACCATCGTAAATAATGGCGAGTCAAGGAACTGAATACATGTAAGCTCTGAAGATGTTAAATATTACTAGACTTGTATTCTAGAATGAATGCTCTAGAAGGGTGAAGAACAGCTTAAAAAGGATTTGGAATCAAAAATAGAAGTGTAACAGATGAATGCCTTCATTAGTGTAATGGCAATGAACGTAAGAATAGGAAACTAATCCCACACAAGATGCAGCAACAGAATTTGCTCACTAATTTCTTGTACAACTGAACATTCTAACTGTACTAGCAGCTAGATAACTTCTCATGACATGTATTAAGCCACAGATCAGAAGAAAAAAATGTTAGAGTGAGGCATATCATATTCATGTAGCTAATGAAGGCTCTGTGGGATACAAAGGAAGAACTGTCCCCTGAACAGGCAGACATATGATTTTAGAATACAGAAAGGAGGTATAGGATGGAGACAAGCATTTAGTAGTCATTAGCAAGTTAGGTCATGACTGAAGTCAACAAAGGCAATCAGTCATCTTAAAGTACCATGTGGGAACACCAACCTTAAAAAGGATGGCTGAAATACAATACAACCTGAAGACTGAGAGGAAATTTCCTAAATGATAGTAGAAAACCAAGAGAAAGTAGAACCATGGTAACTAAGAGAAGGGGTTAAAAAAAAAAAAAAACAGACAGGAAAAAATAAGGACATGTTTCCCAACACTTAACACAAGTAGACTGAAGGAGCAGGATTCCTACCAGAACTAGAAAGACTTCCCAGTTCAAACTCAATAAAAGCTAGTATTTAGAGTAGGCAGTGGGCAAATGAGTGGGAGAGCAATCAACAGAAGGACAACCACAGAGTCCTGGGTGTATCTCACTGTGTAAATACTGGAAATGGCTGGAGGAAAAGATGATGGAAATAACTCTCCACATGGAATAGGAAAAATGATTCAAGGCTTTGACTTAAGGGATGCAGCCATAAGAAAGCAGCAGAAAGCTTATCCCTTGGTATCTGATTTTGACAATGCTTTTGTAAATAGTATCACTTCTTAAAAGTTCATTCCCCACTGTGTGCAGCCAAAACATAAATATACATTTTATTTCTTAATTTTGACCTCATGTCTAATGTTGTTATTAGGTGCTGTCGAGTCGGTTCTGACTCATGTGCAACAGAACGAGTCACTGCTGGGTCCTGCACCATCCTCACAATCGTGCTATGTTTGAGGCCATTGCTGCAGCCACTGTGTCAATCCATCTCATTGAAGGTCTTCCTCTTTTTCACTGACTCTCCACCTTACCAAGCATGATGTCCTTATCTAGGGACCAGACCCTCCTGATTACATGTCCAGAGTATGTGAGACAAATTCTCACTATTCTCGCTTCCAGGAGCACTCTGGCTGTACTTCTTCCAAGACAGAATTGTTCCTGATTCTAGCAGTCCATGGCATAGTCAATATTCTTCACCAACACCATAACTCAAAGGTATTAATTCTTGTTTGGTCTTCCTTATTCATTGTCCAGCTTTAGCATGCATGAGGCAATTGAAAATATCATGGCTTGGGGCAGGAGCACCTTAGTCCTCAAAGTGACATCTTTGCTTTTCAACACTTAAAAGAGGTCTTTTGCAGCAGATCTGCCCAGTGCAATACATCGTTTGATTTCCTGACTGCTGCTTCCATCGGCATTGATTGCAGATCTAAATAAAATTAAATCCTTGACAACTTCAATATTTTCTCCATTTATCATGATGTTTACTGGTCCAGTTGTGAGGGTTTCTGTTTTCTTTATGTTGAGGTACAATCGATAGTGAAGGCTGTATGTAGTCTTTGATCTTCATCGGTGCTTCAAGCCCTCTTCACTTTCAGCAAACAAGGCTGTGTCATCTGCATATCACAGGCTGTTAATGAGTCTTCCTGCAATCCTGATGCCACATTCGTCTTCATACAGTCCAGCTTCTCGGATTATCTGCCTAGCATGCAGACTGACATGTCTAATAATACTCCTAAATACAAATAATCCATATATTACCTGTAGAACACTTTGAAGTTTCTATGTACACAATGTAATCTCTAAAATATGACACCTTTATTCGTTGCTTTTCAATCTTTCTATGTTTTATATCTCTGTTGACTTACTTCACCGCCTAAGGCTTCAAGTACAAAGATCACGTGGGCATACTAGATTGTAAGGCAAAATGTTAATATATATTACAGTTCTGAAAGATGTAACAAATATTTTATACCAAAATTAATAATGAACTAAGGTGGAAAGAATAAATCCAAGTATAAAAAGACATGTGAATGGGTTAAATTCTTGATCTGATTCAATTCATTGGTCAATTAATCTGCTACTTCTTTCTCTCACTACATGTTTCCCATGTATAAGCAAGCCATCTTCTCATAATCCCTAATATCTTCTATATTTTATCCCCTCCAAGGAGACTTTACTTACCCACAAGAAGCTTAGTGGATCTCACAAGGGTATGCACACTGCTGAAGAGTTTAGGACTTTATGACTATGAGAATAAGTGCTACAGTATTAAGGGAAGCATAAGGACAGAGAAGAAAATGTGCCCTGGGCTTCTTTCACTCAGAACAGGTTTAGTCTCGGCATAAGAACAGTGCACAAGTCTCTACAGGAGTGACGATGAAAAGAGTGCACAGGCTGTGTGTGAGAAATGAGGTGGCATTTTAGAGAAGACAAATGGAAACAGAATTCTTTGGTGGCCCAGCTGTTTGTTTAGGAAGTATGATCTTTCATTCAGAGATGAGCTTAAGAAACATGGTTCATGGCACCCCAAAACAATTACAATAGTAACATCAAAGATCACTGATCACAAATCACTGTAACAGATATAATTATGAAAAAGCTTGAAATATTGTGAGAATTACCACAATGTGCCACAGAGACATGAAGCGAGCACATGCTGTTGGAAAAACGGCGCCGACTTGCTCAATGCAGGGTTGCCGCAAACCTTGTTTGTAAAAAATGCATTATCTGTGAAGTGCAATAAAGTGGAGAGCAATAAAACTAGTATGTCTATACCTCTTCTCACCAGCCCTTTTTATCAATTCTGACACCATCTGTCCCTCCCACAGCACTGTCTACTCCTCTACCGGGTTCCATAATTCACTGCAATGGTCACACAGAACGGAGAGACCATACTCACAGTTATGGGGGTTTATGAGAGAAGTAATAGGTTATAATTCAGGTTCAAGAATGCTCAGAATATAGTTCTTTGATTAGGACAACCACTTCTCAGCCATGCCCACAGGCAAGTATCTCATTGGCCCTTGGCCACTCGGCCTGGCTCATGCCTTGCTCAGGTAAGTGTTACAAAACTCTTATAGCTCTGCCAATAAGTACCCAGAGGCACTACACTGCACCAGTAAGCCTCGGGGAGAAGGCACTGAGCTCTAGCTTCGTAGGTCGGCAAACCTAGCTCCACCAAGTGCCCAAAAGCACCCTACTGCACCAGCAAGCCTCCTACTTGAAGGCGCTCAGCTTTCTTACTCTGTGGGTCGGGAAACCCACTGCACAGTCTCCTGCCTTTGCTGCAGCTTCTTGCTGTCTTTGGTGTTACAACTGTCTCTCTCTCTCTCTCTCTCTCTCTGTCTCCTGGTTCCAGGAGCTTCTCAGCACAGGGATCCCAGTTCCAAAGGACGTGCTCCACTCCTGGCTCTTCTTTCTTGGTGGTGATGAGATCTTCTCTCTGCTCTGGAATCGGCTCTCTTTTAAGCCTATTGAGATGGCAAAACTGACCAATCCCTCGTTGGGGTTCCATATACTTTACTTGCATGGTCTCACTCCCATAAGGGTACCATGCACCTTATTTACATTATTAGTAAGCTATCCAATCCCTTTGGTGGGCCACAAGGACCTTATACGCATAGTCCCATCTAGTCATTTGGTGGGAGTTACAGAATCTACGGCTAGAAGGACCGTATTATGCAATTCACTGCACTGCAGATGCGCAGTCAATTCCTCAGAAAGGTGTCTTTAATTCAGCCCTTGCGTTTTCGTCTTCTGGACACAGTACTGACTGAGTTCTGCTTTGGCACATGGCACTCCACTTCCTTTGGAGAACAGGTAGAGGCAACATACTGCATTATTCAGGGTTATTACTGGAAGGTTGTTCACTAAATCACCTACTAGAAGATCGACAAAGATATTTTTTCACCTTCAATTATATTTACATCCCCTGAAGAATCAGTTGGTTCCTTCTTTTTATCAACGCAAATCTTAAAACAATTATTGTCTGTCTGACTTTCTACCATGGCTAACGGACAGCTCAGAAATAATCTTGCAGCTCCACCTTGGAAAATCTGTAACATCAGAAGACCTGCATCGATCCACATGCCAACTTTGCTCTGTTAGTCATCTGCTTTTCTCTGTCTTCCCTGAATGACTCTTATCCATTTCTATTTCTACTTTGCTGTGTTAATGCACGGACCCTTAAAGATCTATAAAAACCATTATAAAGCAAAGTAGTTATAGTAACTCACCCAAGATTTGTTCATTTTCTGCTGCTCTTGAGAGACTGTAGAGAACTGTGAAGATTCAGCTGGGGAGAAGGAAAAAGGAATGGTGCCATGAGATACTTGATTAGCTCCTACACTCACTTGTCTAAAAATTTCGTCAAGCCAGCTGGAGAAAACGCCTTCTTGTGTAAGAATGTCCCTTTGACCTTTGAGAAGGGTCAGGAAGGACCATATAGGGGCAGCACAACCTGAATATGTACATCTTTGATATGACCATGTGGCTTTGTCCTTGGGTTTTCACTAAATGAATAAAATCTGATTTTTATTAGTATATTAATAATTGCATCCCCGTCTTCCTAATTAACAAAAAAATAAAAACAACAGAGGGTTGGTTAAACAAATTCAGGTTTACACAGAGAAGAGGGTAGTTATGAGGATAAAATGAGACAAAGGTTTGGAATAAAGTGCTTTCTAATTATGACAGCAGGTTATAAATACATAGTTCACTTGGCAGTTAGGCTATAGTTAATTGGCACTTGGGAAAATATCTTACAGGTGACATCTTCCGAGAGATGAAACCCTATATCTTCATCAAAATCAGTGTTATCCAAAAACTACTCAGGCTAGATTGTTAATCCAGTTCCTGTCAACAGTGTGTAGAAAACAGGCCCTGAGTTAGAACATTCACAGTAAACTCTAAAAAACACAACAGCATGCTTTGTGACATGGAAACTATTTTTAAGTTTTTATTCTAAATTGGTTGTAGTTTCCCAAAAACTTTTTGATAACATGTCTCTAGCAACTTCGCTGTGACACGATAAACAGCACTAGCCTTTGTTCCTGCTTCTGCCTCGGGTGAGCTTCAAAGAAACATTAATTTCAGGCTCAATTCTGGAGGGCTTGTAAGAGTCAGAAATCTCTTCCAGTACTATCATGCTGTGATTGTGTATGTTCAGAATAGAGGGAGCTCAGAAAATCTCTAGATGCCACATATGGAGATGAATACAGTGTGATAGCAGCTCAGATCTGGAAAAAAGAGACAAGAGACTGTTTAGGTTTTCCTCAGATCTGGCTGGTTATGTCTTTGGTGGAAACCATGCCTCCAGCCCACCTTTTCCTTTTTGTGCACTGCTTTTACTGTGGCTACTAGCAAATTTAAAATTACTACGTGGCTTGCATTATCTTTCTATTGGAGCGCACTACACAAAAATATCAGGTTGTGCCTTTGGGGACAGACAGTCTGGAGAGTGCAGGAGGGTCCAGGGGCCTCAGTCTGAACCAGGGCTGAGAGACACTAGAAATCCCAGAATATACTTATATATAGTGAGATTATGTTCACAGTCACTTCATAGTCACATCCCTGAGGACTGGGATGCAGGAGCCTGTGCGAAGTGCTGTGAAGGCTACAAAGCGGAGTTTTAGGCAGAGAGGATATTTGGAAGATCAAGAGCTGGGAGTAAAAAAATAATATCTGCATTTGCATCCTATCTCCCTCACCCCTGATAGGTGACCTTAGGTATATCATTTCACCCCTCTCAGCCTGTGTTCTCTTTTTTAATGGTATGTTTACACTGAGAAAGAGGGTGGTTATCTGGATCAAATAAGACAACAAACAACTGGAATAAAGTGCTAATTATGATAGGTTATAAATACACCCTGCACTTGGCAGTTATGCTATAGTTAACAGGCACTTGGGAAAATATCTTACAGGTGACAATTTATTCTCACACTAATACCACAGATTATTATTAATATCACCATTTTCAGATGACTGACCTGACTCGTACCTAGGTTACTTATCTCAGCACTGGTTACAGGTGACTCGGCACTGGCTACAGGTGACTGAGCTGTAAGGCTCGCAAACAGGCCCTGGGGGGCACTTCCCGCTCCCGCCTCCCAGAGCACAAACTACACCTTCCGGGTAAGTTCCGAGGCCCGACGAAGCCCCCACGCCACCGAGCTCTCACCCTCCAAGCTGCTTAACCCAATAGCTGCGAGACCATCTGCTCTTGACGAAGGAGATGGCGGAAATGAAGAGGCGTAGTTGAGGCTGCACATGCGTAGAGGGGACGCAGAAGATCTGTTCCCAGAGTGCTGGCCGTAAACTAGTCAGATTCAAGACTGCATTTCCCGTGAGCCTCGGCATTCGCTACAAGTGACTATTTTTTAAAAAATGTTTCCGCTTCCATTAGGGATGTAGAAGATGTGTTGGGTGTCTTTGTGGGTCCTCTAACATAAAACGAATAACTTTCAAGATTTAAATGTTTCAAAGAAAAATTCTACCTCTTCAAGAAAACTTACGTTTTATAAATGAAAATATACAAATATAAAATAATCAGATCCTTTCCTAGGAAACACTCTCCCCAATTCCTTACCCATCCCCCCCACCCCCAACCCGGAACCTTGTCTCCCTCCCGCAAAAACACTTCCTGGGGTTTTGTAATAAATTCAGCAGCCATCACAGAATGTACTCTGCATAATTTAAATCGTTCAATTTTATTACAATTTGTTTTATGGCACAGAATCATTTAGAAAGCGGTGCACCAGAAAAGGTGTTCTCTGTTACTGTGGTTTGTTGTCAGTGGAGAATTCTGACTCATGGCCACCTCACCTTTGCAGAGTAGAACTGCTCCATAGGGTTTTCGAATGTGAAATCAAATTTATATTACAAATAGATACTTTACTTTTATTTCAAGAGGGATTTTCTTATCTACAAGCATAGAAATTCCTGACCCAAAATTAACCCGCCAGCAGTTTTTTTCTCTCATCCAAAATGCCATTCCAAAGAGTAGACTATAACAAAAATCATTAACCGGTGGTTAAATGAAAAAGATTCTACTTCTTTAACTCATTCTTGACCGTTGGGATATACGGTGGCCCACCAATATTTTCCACCTCTCAGGATTATTGAGAAGCCGTTTTCCCACTGACAGTACCTGCTGCCTCAAGGCTTGGAAGGGCGGGGGGCGGGGTGCTTTATGACTGGAACTGAAGAAATGGGCGTGTGCTGCAAATTACTGTTTTCATAGGATATTGTATGAGATGCCTGAATTTTTGGTAGGAAAAATATAAATTTTGAAAAATTTTATTTGGGACACACTCAGGGTAGAATTCGTGGGACATTTGTTGCACGGACTCTAAGGGTAGGCTTGTGGGAGGGGGCAATAAAAAAAATCCATACTACCTACCAAAAATTCAGACACACTCAATGATTCAGCATACTTCCATTAACGAAAACACATGGTATCAACAAAAAGTTCAAAGCAGAAAATAACTGGGTCTTGAAAGGGTTTTCATTTTAATAGCTGGAGGTCTTGAACCTGCAGGTGGGTGAAAGGGCAAATCTTTCACAAAGTTACCTTTTTAATGTTAACTAAGTAACCATTAAATACTTCATTACCATTAAGTTTTAAGCAAAAGTTATTTCAAGTCTCTGTGAATTCTCTATTCACTAGAAGAGGTTCCCTCTCCCGAGAGGAAACGTTTCTCCAATTTGCAAACGGTTTATTAAAGCATAGCACAATGTAATATTGTGTTATTCTTTTGAATTAATACGATTACATTTTTAACACAAGGCTGTGACTTTTCAGAAGCAGATTACCAGGCCTGTCTTCAGAGGCAACTCTTGGTGGGTTCCAACCACCAACCTTTGGACAAGCAGTCAAGGAATTAACTCTTTGCACTCCCTAGGGACTCCTTATCTCTGTTTGTAGTGTTCTATAAATGTCAATTCGCTGAAGGTAGTTGCTAGAATGGTTGACAGCTTATATTTTCTTACGGTTTTCTTTTCCTTTGTTGTTTTCTTTTTTGGTCTACTTGTTGCATTAGAAACTGAGAGAGTGGGTTAGCATTATGGATTGGTCTCTTTCTCTCTAGTTGGTCAATTTTTTCTGTATGGATTTTGAATCTTATTAGTGCTTACAAATTTATTATTATTTTATATCCTTGATTTTTTTTACTAATATGTAATGTTTCTCTGTCTCTAGAAATAGTCCATATCTTTATGTTGTCTGTTATTAATATAGCCATATACTAGCTCTCATAATTAGTGTTTTCAAGAAATTATCTTTTTCATCTTTTTACTTTGAACCACATCATATTTAGTATGTTCCTTTAAATACATAGTTGAGAGTTGTTTTTAAATCTAATATGACTGTTAAATGAAGTGTTTCAATCACTTTTTCTATCAGCTTTGAAGCTTTTTAAAAGAACTTCATTAATGTACAATTGACATACAATAAACTGCACATATTTAAAATGTACACATTAACGAGTTTTAAACTGTTTATAAACCTGTGAAAATATAGCCACAATCAAGATAATGAATATAAACATCAGACCCCAAAGTTTTCTGGTGCCCCTTATTAATCTCTGTCTCCTGCCACTGCCCTATTCCTAGGCAAGTGTTGATTTGCTGTTTTTGTCACTATCGATTAATTTGCATTGTGTAGATTTTTATACAAATGGAATTATACAGTGTGTACTGGATTTTTGTCTGTCTGTGTCCACTCAGCAAGATTACTTTGAGATTCATCTGCATTGTAACATATAACAATAGTTCATTCCTTGCTTTATTGCTGAGTAAGTAGATTCCACTATATGGATATATCACAGTGTGTTTATCCATTCAACTGTTGATGGACATTTGGGTTATTTTCTGTTTTTAACTATCACAAATACTGCTGCTTTGAACATTCCTGTACAAGTCTTAATGTGGACGTATGCTTTCATTTCTCTTTGGCAAATACCTAGGAGTGGAATGGCTGCATCAAATGATAGGTGTATGTTTAATTTTCAAGAAACCACCAAGTTGTTTTTCAAATTGGTTATACTATTTCACAATCCTAATAGCAGTGTAGAAACCCTGGTGGTGTAATGGTTAAGAGTTACAGCTGCTAACCAAAAGGTCAGCAGTTCAAATCTACCAGGTGCTCCTTGGAAACCCTATGGGGCAGTTCTACTCTGTCTACAGGGTCACTATGAGTCAGAATCGACGGCAATGAGTTTGGTTTTTTTTTTTTTTAATAGCAGTGTATCATATTTCCAGTTCATCTACATCTTAACAAACAGTTGATTTGATCTGTTTTTAAAATTTTACTCATTATAATAGGTATGTAGTAGTTTCTCATTGTGGTTTTAATTTCCATTTCCATAATGACTAATGTTATTGAGAATCTTTTCATAGCCTTATTTGTCATCAGTATATCGTCTTTATTGAAGTGTTTGTATAAATCAGTTGCTTGATTTTTTATTGGATTGTTTATGTTCTTATTATTAAATTTTTAGTGTCATTTATATACTGGTACCCCTTGCATTGCATGCTTCCAATATTCATGAAGTTCAGTTACCACAATTTAGTTAAATAACACCAGTTCCCCAGTAGCACAGTTCACATTTCACTTCCTGTGGTAGATTAACTGTGAGTAAATTCATAAAATAGAAACTTCACTGACAACTCTTCAGTCCATAAACCAATACATAAACAGCAGTTCTCATTATGATCATTGACCAATAACATCACTTCTTTCTAAGTCTGTCAGTAGCTGGTCACCATGTATCTTTTATTCAGTTCATGCACAGACAGCAAAGCATGTAGTGTATCATCTCCTTGTCTCCCAGTGGTGAGCCTACATGGCGTTTTACAAAAGTGAGTAATCAAAAGAGGGAATTGGTCAGCAAAGATTAAAATTAAGCAAAGAAAGGAAAAGCGATAGTGCTAGAAGTGAAATTTGTATCAAACATAAATGAAGTTGTGGAAGAAATAGCTGAGGGTGGGAATGTCAATAGTGCCATTTTTCCAGAGACACTAGATGTGCAGCCAGCAGAACTTAGTGAAGGTGAACATCTTGACATAAATGAGGAAAGTGATTGTGATAAAAATAACGAAGATGCCCCAGAGGAAATGTTGCTGGCAAAAAACTTCACATTAAAGGAACTGTTGCAGATACTTCATGATTAAAAGTCCAAAGGATAAAATGTTGGATGTTGGTCCAACTTAGAATGGAGTATGACAATTTGCCAAAACATAGAAAAAAATGCTCCCTGTCTATTGTACACTATATGACAAGAAGAAAGCAAGCCCTGTTTAAACTACTCTTTATAATGTCTTTTTTTCTTTTCTTTCCAAGAATAAATACCAAACCCAAACCAAACCCTTTGCTTTCTAGTCATTTCTGACTCATAGCAATACTATAGGACAAAGTAGAACTGCCCCATGAGTTTCCAAGGCTGTATTCTTTATCAAAGCAAACTGCCACATCTTTCTCCCGCAGAGCAACAGCTGGGTTCAAACCTTTGAACTTTTGGTTAGCAGCCTAGCACTTTAAGCATGACACCACCAGGGCTCCTTTCACAAATAAATAAAACTCTTTAATTTTTGATGTTTCTAATGTTTTAAATTGCACTCTACTTATTAAAAATTAGTTTTAATATTTTTCTCTTTCGTATATGTATTTAACTGACAGTTACAGAGTTTTTAAAGTTTCGACAAAAATTTTTAAAGGTCATGGACCAATCATAATTTTTCCACTTGATTGTTAAGAGTACTTTGCACAGCCAGTCCTCAAATTTATATGAAAGGGTAACAGACCTTGAATACCTAAAGCAATCTTAGAAGAAGAATACAGTACGAGGACTCACACTTTCTGATTTCAAAACATACTATAAAACCACAGTAATTAAAACAGCCTGGCTCTTGTTACGTGCCATCAAGTTGGTTCCAACTCATAGGGACCCTATGTACAACAGAACGCTGCCCAGTCCTGTGCTATCCTCACGATCATTGCTATGTTTGAGCCCACTATTGCAGCCACAGTGTCAATCCATCTCCTTGAGGGCCTTCCTCTTTTTTGCTAACCCTCTACCCTACCAATCATCATGTCCTTCTCCAGGGACTGGTCCCTCCTGATAGCATGTCCAAAGTAGGGGAGATAAAGTCTCGCCATTATCACTTCCAAGGAACTCTATGCTGCACTTCTTCTAAGACAGACTTGTTCGTTTTTCTGGCAGTCCACGGTATATTCAATATGCTTCGACAGCATCATAATTCAAAGGCATCAATTCTTCTTCAGTCTTCCTTATTCACTGTCCAGCTTTCACATGCCTATGAGGCAATTGAAAATATCAGGTCTTGGGTCAGGTGCACCTTGGTCCTCAAAGTGAAATCTTTGCTTTTCAACACTTTAAAGAGGTTTTTTGCAGCAGATTTGCTGAATGCAATACGACGTTTGATTTCTTGACTGCTATTTCCATAGGTGTTGATTCTGGATCCAAGTAAAACGAAATCCTTCACAATTTCAATGTTTTCTCCATTTGTCATGATGATGCTTACTGGCCTGGTTGTGAGGATTTTTGTTTTCTTTATGTTGAGGTGTAATCCATACTGAAAGCTGTAGTCTTTGAGTTTCATCAATAAGTGCTTCAAGTCCTCTTCACTTTCAGCAAGCAAGCTTGTGTCATCTGCATAACGCAGGTTGTCAATGAGTCTTCCTTCAATCCTGATGCCCCATTCTTCATATAGTCCAGCTTCTCAGATTATTTGTCAGCATACAGATTGAATAAGTATGGTGAAAGGATACAACCCTAACGCAAACCTTTTCTCATTTTAAACTACCCAGTATCCCCTTGTTCTGTTTGAACAGCTGCCTCTTGGTCTATGTACAGGTTCTGCATAAGCACAATTAAATGTTCTGGAATTACTATTCTTTGCAATGTTATGCATAATTTGTTATGATCCACACAGTCGAATGCCTTTGCATAGTCAATAAAACACAGGTCATCTTTCTGATATTCTCTGCTTTCAGCCAGGATTCATCTGACATCAGCAGTGATATCCCTCATTCCATGTCCTCTTCTGAATCCGGCTTGAATTTCTGGCCGTGCCCTTTCAATGCACTGCTGCAATCATTTTTGAATTATCTTCAGCAAAATTTTACTTGCGTATGATATTAATGATATTGGTTGATAATTTCCACATTCTGTTGGATCACCTTTCTTTGGAATGGGCACAAATATGAATGTCTTCAAGTCAGTTAGCCAGGTAGCTGTCATCCAGATTTCTTGGTACAGACAAGTGAGCACCTCCAGCACTGCATCCATTTGTTGAAACATCTCAATTGGTATCCCATCAGTTGCTGGAAACTTGTTTTTCACCAGTGCCTTCAGTGAAGCTTGGACTTCTTCCTTCAATACCATCAGTCTTTGATCATATGCTACCTCCTGAAATGGTTGAATGTTGACCAATTCTTTTTGGTACAGTGATTCTGCATATTCTTTCCATCTTTTTTTTGATGCTTCCTGTATTGTTCAATATCTTCCACATAGAATCCTTCAATATTGCAACTTGAGGCTTGAATTTTTTTGTCAGTTATTTCAGCTTGAGAAATGCCTAGCGTGTTCTTTCCTTTTGGTTTTCTAACTCCAGGTCTTTGCACATGTCATTATAATACTTTACTTTGTCTTCTTAAGCCACCCTTTCTAATCTTCTGTTCAGCTCTTTTACTTCGTCATTTCTTTCATTCACTTTAGATACTGTACTTTCAAGAGCAAGTTTCAGAGTCTCTTCTGACATCCATTTGGCCTTTTGTTTCTTTCTTGTCTTTTTAATGACCTTTTGCTTTCTTCATGTATGATGTCCTTGATGTAATCCTACAGTTCGTCTGGTGTTCAGTCATTAGTGTTCAATGCATCAAATCTATTCTTGAGATGGTTTCTAAATTCAGGTGGGGTATACTCAAGGTCATTATTTTGGCTCTTGTGGACTTGATCTAATTTTCTTCAACTTCAACTTGAACTTTCATATGAGAAATTGATGGTCTGTTCCACAGTGGGCTGCTGGCCTTGTTATGACTGATGATATTGAGGTTTTCCATCGTCTCTTTCCATACATGTAGTTGGTTTGATTCCTGTGTGTTTTCCATCTGGTGAGGTCCACATATATAGCCATTTTTTATGTTGTTGAAAAAGGTGTTTACAATGAAGAAGTCGTTGGTCCGGCAAAATTGAATCATGCATCATTTATACCATCAAGGCCATATTTTCCAACTACAGATCCTTCTTCTTTGTCTAACTTTCACATTCCAATCACCAGTAATTATCAATGCACCTTATTGCATGTTTGATCAATTTCAGACTGCAGAAGTTGGTAAAAATCTTCAATTTCTTCATTTTTGGCCTTAGTGGTTGGTGCATAAATTTGAATAATAGTCATATTAACTGGTCTTCCTTGTAGGTATATGGATATTATCCTATCAGTGACAGCATTGTACTTGAGGATAGATCTTGAAATGTTGTTTTTGACAATGAATGTGATGCCATTGCTCTTCAATTTGTCATTCCTGGCATAGTAGACCTTATGATTGTCTGATTCAGAATGGCCAACACCAGTCCATTTCAGCTCACTAGTGCCTAGGATATCGATCTTTATGCATTCCATTTCATTTTTGATGAATTCCAATTTTCTTAGAGTCATACTTTGTACATTCCATGTACCAATTATGAATGGATGTTTCCAACTATTTCTTCTCATTTTGAGTCGTGCCCTATCAGCACATGAAGGTCCCAAAAGCTTGACTCCATCCACGTCATTAAGGTTGACTCTACTTTGAGGAGGAAACTCTCCCCTAGTCGCATTCTGAGTGCCTTCCAACCTGAAGGGCTCATCTTCCAGCACTATACCAGACAATGTTCCTCTGCTAATTCATAAAGTTTTCACTGGCCTAGTTTTTCAGAAGTGGACTGCCAGGTCCTTCTTCCTTGTCTGTCTTAGTCTGGAAGCTCAGCTGAAATGTGTCCACCATCAGTGACCCTGCTGGTATTTGAAATACCAGTGGCATAGCTTCCAGCATCACAGCAACACACAAGCCACCACAGTATGACAAACTGACAGATGTGTGGTGGAAAACAGCCTGGTACTGGTATAATAATACATGTATAGACCAATGGAATAGAATTGAGAGTCCAGAAATAAATCCATACACCTATGCTCAACCAATTTTTGACAAAGGTGCTAAGTCCATTCAATGGTGAAGGAAAAATGTATTCAATAAATGGTGCTGAAAATGTTGGATTTCCACATGGTACCATATGTAAGTGCATAGCTCAAGTTTCACATTGGTGTATTTGGAATAGGCAGCATATATTTGGGTCTTGCTTTTTAATGCAATTTAACAATCTTTACATTTAATTAGTGTTTTTTTTTGTTGTTGTTGTTGTTTGACAATTTAAACTTAACATGTTTATTGGCCTGGATAGCTTTAATTCTATCATTCTTCTATTTGTTTTTTATTTGTGCTATCTGTTCTTTGTTTCCCTTTTCCTCTTTTTCTGACTTCTTGGGGATTAATTGAGTATTTGTAATGATTATCTTTTAACTCATTGTTTCTCTTATTAACTATAACTATGTGAGTGTATTTGTGTGTGTGTGTGTGTTTGGTGGTTACTTTACATTTGTAGTGTACACATTTAACTTATCATAGTCTACCTTTAGCGATATTGTTTTACTTCATGTACAAGAATAAAGAATACTTCAAAAGAATACTTCCATTTCTCCCCTCTAACCTTTTTGCTATTGTTTTTATACATTTTATTTTTATACATTATTAACCCAACACTATGTTGTTATCAGTTCTGTTTAAGCAGTCAATTATTTTTTTTAAAGATGTATATAATAAGAAAAACATCTTATGTGTGTATTCATGTAGTTACCTTTCTGATGTTCTTCATTCCTTTTTTGTAGACCCAGATTTCCATCTTGTATCATTTTCCCTCTGCCCAAAGAACATTCTGTAACATGCCTTATAAAGAAGGTCTGCTGAAGATCCATTCTTTCACCTTTTGTGTGAATGAAAATGTCTTTATTTCACTTTCAAGTTTTGGAAGACATTTTCTCTGGATATATAATTATGTTGTTTTTAGATGCCATGGAGTTAATTTCAACTTACAGCAACCCCATGTGACAAAGTAGAACTGCCCCATAGGATTTTCTAGGCTGTAATCTTTAGTTGAGCAGATCACCAAGTCCTTCTCCCTCTGAGTTGCTGGGTGGGTTCAAACCTCCAACCTTTTGGTTAGCGGTTGAGTGCTTAACCATTGCACCACCAGGGCTCCTTATATAATTGTAGGCTGATAGTTTTATTTCTTTCAGTTCATTAAGTTCACAATTCTCCGAGATTACTGTCCTTTGTGTTTTGATGTCCAATATATTTAAAACCATATCTTCACAAGTTTTAACTCTTTAGCTGAGTCAGGCAGGAGCATAAACCAAGTCTATTATTCCATATTTTTTAGACATGTAAGACTTCTCATAACTTACATTTAATTATTGACATAATTGGGTTTAATTTTATCATCTTGTTCTATGTTTTCTATTTCTCTCATATGTACTTTGTTCCTATTTTCCTTCTCACAGTCTTTCTTTCAGATTAATCAATTATTTTTAGTATCCCATTTTATCTCTTCTATCAATATTTATCTATTACTTTTTTTTAGTAGATGCTCTGGGAATTAGCATGCTTAATTTAACACACTCTACTTGGAATTATCATCATACTTTAGAGTGACTGGTAGATCTGAGTAGATTTTTAAACACCAAGGATAATAATGGCAGCAGATCAACATAGCCTGTGGAAAGTGATAAAACTCTCAAGTATATGAGGTTGAGCTACTCTCATATATTCAAGCATGTAAATTTATGTATTCATACAACATTTAATAAGAATGTATACATTTTTTACACATAGAATCAAAGACATTCCATATTAATATTTAATTTTGACAATTGGTTAGCTGAAGTGAAGTGACATGACAAGATATATGTTTTAATGTAATAGAAAAAAGAAGAGTTTTCTTGTTGAAAGACTTGTAAATTCAACTCATATTTCAGTAAAATTTTACATAAAACTGTTATAAACGTATTATATACTGGAAAATTTAATGAACTTATAAGACAAAGAAGTAATCATATTGCTGTCAAGGTAGAAAAGAAAAGCACGTATATAAGCAGCTTGCCCTCATGCTTCTGCAGAGCAACACAATGCCAAGGACAGTGGAAAAACATTAGCCAAATTCTGAGGAAAATTTCAGATAAAGAATATCACATGGAAGTGTGACTTAAAGTTGAATTTGGAGCCCTGGTGGCACAGTGGTTAAGAGCTTGGCTGCTAAGCAAAGCAGCAGCAGTTCAAATCCACCAGCTGCTCCTTGGAAACCCTATGGGGCAGTTCTACTTTGTCCTGTAGGGTCACTATGAGTCCCCATGTAGAAATGGGGTTGGCCAGGTGTCATATAGTGCCCACACATGTGCAAGAGACAGAGAAAGTTACTGTATGCCCAAAGCAGGGAGAAGAATTCTCTGATAAGGAGAAGACCCTGGAAAAGAGTGAGAGACGCAATTCCCAGCCTCCTTATCAGAGGTGTCCTGGGTCGAAGGCCTGCACTTGGGCCACCTGAGTGGGAGGTAAAGAAGCCATACAGCAGACCATCTCCCAACAGTTGTACATTACCATCTTCCATGTTATCCACAGTTCTTTCAAAAACAATTTTTTTTATAGTGCCCATGAATTGGATAAATTGACAATTGCCAACTTGTGCATTGTTGTGGCAGCAGATTATATTCTCCAGATTTAAAACCTCAGGATATGACACTGTTGTCATTCATGCATCCAAACTTCCGTCCATCCACTTACTTACTCATTCAACATTTGTTGAATGTTCTCAATGTACCAGGCACTGAAGGTTGCATTCACAGTCCTTGAGTTGGTCAGAATAGATTTCGCTCTAGATGCTGCCAAAAACAAGTCCAAAAATATCAGTGATACAAGACAATTCAAGTTTATTTCTTTCTCATTTCATAGACTGATAAATGTCAAGTATCTTTCCTGAATGGCTGTCTTCCAAGTAGCCACTTAGGGGCTTGGGATCCTACCATTTTGCTTAGGATCCTCAGGGCCCTACTCTCGTTCCTCTTCATTCAGCCAGCTGAATAAAGAGAAAGATGGTGGAGGATTGAGCAACCAATATTTAACCACTCAGCCAAGAAGTAACCCACATCACTTTCACTCCTATTTCATTGACAAGGGCTTTTCACATGGTCCCATGTAGATACAAAAGAAGGTGGGAAATGTAGTCCCTGCATGGGCAGCCTCTTCCTAGCAACACCTGCATAGGTGTTACGGGGTGGAAACCCCAGGTTCTTGCTCAGCATGACTCGTATTGGCCAATAGATGAGAGACTGAGCTGGGAGAACAGGAAAGGCACTTTTATCTTGTTGTACAAGGAAAGGAGTCAGTTGGAGCTGCTGCTGCCAAGACTGCTTGCCAAGGGCGGGCAGGCAAGTTACTTTTAAAGGGGTTTACAAGTAGGGAGTTCATACAAGTTATGTCAGCAGCATTCTTAATCATACTACACAGGCACAGTGGGGTTAACATATAACCTCCAAGCAAAAGCAGGATTCAGATGCAAAGCTGGGAGGCAGGGGGGAGAGGAAGCTCGGCAAAGGAAACAGGGTTTTTCAATACACCACTGTGGGGGATGAAGCCAGGCAAAGAAAACATGATTTCTAATACAGCACCATGGGGGCTCTGTCTCATAGGAAGCATGAATCTTTGTTGTTCATAGAGCCACATTTAAAGTCAGTGAAATGTGAAAATACCCTGTAAATTGTGATATATTTTTATTGTTTCTTCACAATTAAGAATGAATTACTACAGAAAACGACAATTGATACCTATCTATGGTGGCTGATTTGGCACAAAAACAAAGGAATGGCTTTCACACATTTTCTAACTCTCTTCAGACTTTGTAGATGTAGGACATTGGCTCCTAAGGCAAAGGTTCCACTGATCCTTTGGGAGAACACCATTTATAAGATACCATCCGGTGCTTCATGTTTATGACATTTTTCATGAAATATTTAAAAACAAAACCAAATATATGGAGACTGACTGGTTGCAATTTCACTGTTAATACCCATTTTCCACTATCCTAGTGAAGTCACTGGACCAACACTCCAACTTGATACTAAAAACAAAATTTATTGAAGGAATGAATCATGGGAAAGCACGCGTTCAGTTTGGCTCTAACAGTATCCTCTACCTTACAGGCAAAATAGATATTTAACAAGTAGAGTAAGTACAGATAACGGTTTCACATCAAAGCAATGTCAGGAAAGGAGGTGAGATTTACAAGGGTGGCAATTAACTGTGAAACTTTCTTCACATCAGTTTCTAGTCTAAAACAAATCTCTCATACTTGATACAATTTAACTAAGGTGGTATTTCTAAAATGAAAAGTATAAACAATTTTGACATTAAAGTTTAGTGATATGGAAGTTTCATGATATATTTGCAGCTGGGACAACTTAAATGGAATCTTTAGTTACATAATTCATCATTAGTTAGGAAAAGTGAAAATAAACTCTGCTTATTTAGCTGAGAGAAAAAGAGATAATGCCTAGGCTCTTGCTCAGGAACTTCTTTAAGGTAGTTAAAACATGTTTATCTATAGGCTCTAATTTATTTAACAACTTGGTGAGGTTTTTCTAAGGTCACCTTCCCGGAACACTCTTAACATAACAAGCACGACTGAGCTGTGTTTTTCAAATGGCAAACCTTAACAGAAGACACAAGGTTATTAGGAGTGTAGAACTAAAACCCTCAGTTTAATTACAGAATGGAGTGCTTAATTTTAGTTCTGAAATCCCCCCAATCTGACCTACAAGCACCTCAAAATTTTAAAAGTTCCTCACACACTGCATGCTCCGAGAGCAGATGAGGCTGGCCTGGCTGATTCTGACACACACTGGCCAGTGAGTGTTAGCCCAGCCCAGAGCCGTGGACACTCCATCCACACTTAAGTGTGTGCTGAAAACATGTGGTTTGGTCTGCAGTGGTTTTCTGTGCCACATTTAATTTTGTGTTTTGATGGGCAGTTTGAACTGACTGTATCCATACTAGGAGCCCTGATGGTGCAGTGGTTAAAGCACTTGGCTGTTAACCAAAAGGTGGGCAGTTCAAACCCACCAGCAGCTCTGAGGGAGAAAGAAAGGGCAGTCTGCTTCCATAAAGATTATGGCCTTGGAAACCCTATAGGGAAGTTCTACTCTGTCTATAGGGTTGCAATGATTCAGAATCGATTTGACAGCAATGGGCTTGTTTTTTCTGGAATCCATACTGGCTGGCAAGATGTTTGTGTGTGTTATAGTACTAGACATTTCACCAAAAAACAAAGGGAGAATAACAAGCCAGTTACCAAAATGCACATTTGGTAAAAAACCAAAACCAAAACCAAACCTGTTGCTGTCGAGTCAATTCCGACTCATAACGACCCTATAGGACAGAGTAGAACTGCCCCATAGAGTTTCCAAGGAGCACCTGGTAGATTCAAACTGCTGACTTTTTGGTTAGCAGCCATAGCTCTTAACCACTATGCCACCAGGGTTTCCTGCATTTGGTAAAGTGTGTCATACAGTAAAGATCAACATGTGTTTAGGGCCTGGTGGCGATGCTCTGACATTATGAGCTCATCATGAACATCAGTGCAGCCCAGGAGGACTGGGCAATCATTGTTGGAGGTGTATCTGGGGGGTATTGTTGGGGCATTGTATGATTCCTCCTGGAGGAAGGGGTTAAAAATCAGGTATAGTCAATCTGTCAGGAGCAGGTGCGGCCACAACCCAATGTGGTATGGCTGCTTTTACTGCCGTACAAATGGGTTAACTCTTGCAGAGTTATAACATTTGTTTCAGAAACTTTTACTTTGTGAAAGTCAGAAGTTTTTTCTTTGACTGTTAGGATTCAATGTTGTGAATCAACCTACATTGTTTTAAGAAACTTGACAAGTGGAGTCCAAGCTGGCCTTGAATTTTGTTAGGACTTATCAGTTTCCCCTGCTGGTGAGCAGCCAAGGCCACTGAAACTAAGATTTTTAAGTTCCCAACCAACAAAACATCCTTATACAGTGAATACTTTGGGCATCAAAAGATTTTTTAACCCTTTGTAAGTATTTACAGTTTAAAGATATATCGATTCCAATTACACATTCTCACAGCAGAGCAGGCAATGAATCAGCTCAAAGCCTCTTCACAGCATCATTTTTTAAACTTTTTTTTTTCCCTCTTCACTACAAGTTTGCCCAAACATTATTGGGTGTTTTTTACCAGAAATATAGGTCACAAAGTTTACCCAGGAGTTACTCCTAGCTGCCAGAAGAACATCTTATCTCCTTATCTGGAACTCAGGGAAGGAGGCAGGGGAGGGAGGCAGAGGAAGCAGCTTCATTAGAAGCATAGCTTTGGCCCTTCTTTCAGTTTTAAGTAGCCCTTTGCTAGGCCTCAATAAAAGCATTTTTAACAATTTAAGGCACCCTTAGCTGCTAGACCTCCAAACATGTTTCAACAGGTAGCTTATGCTACTAGATCCCAGGAGTCGTTTCATAACTCCTGACTCATCCCTGTAGGAGCTAAACAGGTTGGATGGTGGCTGGGGAAAGGTGGGGGCAACATTACTCTTCCCTGCTCCCCTTGCCATCACTTAGGGAAGGACATGCCTTATCAGAGCCCAAGAACTTTTGTGTTATCACTTAACCTTGCCCATGCAACTCTGTATACTACCATTCTTTTCTCTCCTAACCTGGCCAGCCAAATCCCGTATCTGGAGGACTCTCATTTGCCACACCCTCATCCCACCCCCAATGCCCCCCACCATGTATGTGAGAGCATGGCTACCAGTTCCCAGGGAATCTTTCTAATGGCCTAACCTGGCCTGCATCTCCCCATGTCTTCTAAAAGGGCATTGAAACTTTATCCATCCATGTTGGGCACAATCACATTTGTCAAGCACACACAGCACGCAATACCTGAGTGATTCGATCTCTAAAGATACAAATCACTTGTAGATTCAGGCAATTAATTATTTACATAGACAGTGAAAGTAAGAGTAGCCAAAGGTGCCAGCTCCCCAACCCTTGTCCCACACACCAAAAAGGACATCGCTAAAATAAAAATGATAGATGACTGCAACACATCTTGTGGGATACCCAATGACTGAGGAGCCAATTCTGGACTGGAGCTATGGGGGATTATAGTCTACACTAAACCTTGAGTTGGGGGCAGAGCAGAACGCCTCATACCTCATAACTAGGAAGCAGTGATGTCTAGTCTGTGTTGTCTAGAGGAGCAAAACTAGTGAGATGTATATATATATAAATATATATAGGCAGATTTACTTCAAGGATATGGCTCACGCAATTGTGTGGGCTGGCAAGTCCCAAATCAAGAGGTCAAGTGGCAGGCTGGAGACCTCTGCTGGCTCATGGGAATGTGCGGGATGCAAGTCCAAAATCTGCAAGTCAGGTGGCAGGCCAGAGAGACTTTAGCTGGTTTACATCCCAAGATCCATAAATTAGGCAGCAGGCTGGAGAATTCTGCAGGCTTATTTCCCAAGATCTGTAGGTGAGAAGAGTGCAGGGTCCAAAAAGAGAGATTGAACTTTCTCAGAACATCTGTTTATATTCTATTTGCAGCCCATAGGCCCAAGGAAACTCTGCTTTCAACTGATCAGCTGATTATATCAGATCACATCATGGAAAGTAATAATATTATATTACATCATGGAACATTAACCAGTCAAACCACTGAGAATTATAGCCTACCCAAGTTAACACATAACCTTAACCATCACAGATGAGAAACTATCTCATGACAACCTCCAAGAGGAGACAGGGAGGTGAGTTGGAGATGGCCTTGAGGTAGCTCCTCCCAAGCCTACCATCCTTTTCGTTTTCCAGGAGGATCATGAGGTGTTCTGGCAAGACTCAGATCAGCTGTGATTCAAAACTTTCCTATGTGTCCTAGGTGGATATTGGCATTTAGGGCGGTGTGGTGGAGCTGTTCTCCTACACCTTTGTATCCACTTGTTCTATCAGTTATTGACAAAAGAGTGTTGAAATCTTCACCGTTAATTATAGATTTGTCTATTTCTTCTTTCTGCACTATTAGATTTGCTTAATGTATTTTGAAGCTCTGTAATTTGGTGCATAAAATTTAGGATTGTTATGTAATCTTACTGAACTGTCTGTTTTATCATTATGCAGTGTTTCTCCTTATGTCTGGTATTTTTACTTTTTTTGATATTGAGGTAGCCACTCCAACTTTCTTTTGTTTATTATTTGTATGTTATATTTTTTGCATCTTTTACTTCTAACCCCTCTGTGTCTAAACATTTAAAGTAGGTTCCTTGTAGACAGCATATAGTTGGGTCTTTCTTTTCTCTTCAGTCTGATTGTCTTTGCCTGTTACATTCTTAGGGTTCATCTAGCTTGCTGTACCTGTGGCTTTATGGTTTCCATCTTATTTGAAAAATGTTTGGCCATTATTACTCAACATATTTATTCTGCCCTCCCTCTCCTGTTGTGCTGGACTCTAGTTGCACCTATTATAGACTGATTGATATTGCCTCTCTGGTAACTGGTTTACTGTTACTTTTTTTTTTTCCTTGAGCTGTTTAACTCTGCATGTACCCTTTTTGATAGCTGTTATTGCTATGTTTTCAAATTCACTAATTGATTCCTCTGCAGTGTCTAATCTGCTAATACAATCCAAGTGTTGTCTTTATTTTTTGAGGTAGACAAGTGATCACCCACCATTGACTAGACAAGTACAAGTTTTGAAATTAAACTTAATTTACTATAGCTTTAGTATAGTTTTTAAAACAGTTTAATGACAAAGAATTATCTATTAAATACTAAAGTAGAAATACTTGTAATTTCGAGTTGGGAATTTTATAGTGTCCAAATGGACTTTTCTTTACATTTAACACTTGTATCGATGATGCAAATTTTGACAGTTTGCAGCTTGGAGCCAGATCTTTATTCCTGTGTGTGTGTGTCCATCCATTAAAATGTAAATCTAAATTAAAACGTACAAAAAAAAAATAAATAAACATTCTAATTGCAAATTGGTCTACAGAGAGAGTACCCAAGATGTGACACTGAGGCAAGGTTGAAGCCATTTTCTGGCACTTAAGTCCTTGCAGTTACCTTTAAAAAAATCATTTTAAAATTTACCTAAAGGAGATCTAGTAAAAAAAAAATCCAACAAAACCATTTGCCATCAAGTTGACTCCAACTCATGGCAACCCCATGTGTGTCAGAATAGAACTGTACTCCACAGGGTTTTCAATGGCTGATTTGTCAGAAATAGATCACCAAACCTTTCTTCTGAGGCGCCTCTGGGTAGACTCAAACCTCCAACCTTTGCTTAGCAGCCAAGATCATTTGCACCACCCAGGGACTCCAAAGGAGGCCTAGTAGCCAATCATTATGCTTCAATTCACATTTTAGCTTATTTTTGAATCAAAACCTTTTATTTGTGCTTTTGCCATTGTGTTGCCATATCATTTTTCTGTTTTCTAATTCTGGGATGTAATTCTAATTCCAAAGCACTATCATTAGCATAAAACAGTGACAAAATATTTAATCACTTCTCCCTTCTCCCCAGCCTCTATGCTATCTACAGTGAAAATAGAGCATCAAGTTAGGCTTTCTCCGTAAAAAGGGAAAAATTACACCCCATGGCATTATGCAGTAGAAATGTTAACTCAACCAACCTATCAGAGGTAACTATTACTATATAGCCTTAGAAACAATTTGCTGTATTAAAATTTTCCTGGTCAGAGGATATGTTTCAAATGAAACATTATTTTCTTCTTGCATTTCATTATCTTACCCATTATGTTAAAAAAACATTTAATATTACGCAATTTGCATATTTTAGAAAAACTGTCTTCAATATTGTTATTGATCACATATGAAAAACCTTATGCTACTGTTTAAAAGAGTAAACACCCCCAAATCCTAAACAGGCTATGCTGGGCTAACTGAAAGAGGTCGACTGGAGGTCAGGAACAATAAAACTTCCCTTAAAGCAAAATTCCTTGACAATGAAATTTCCAGAAGTCCTTTGATATATGGCATGTCCTTAATGACTCTGTTTTTTACAACTGATTGACTCTGAAGGCCTGGCCCTGCTCTGTCTTTATCACCTGAGAAATTGACATGAAAGGAATTTACAGTGACCTTCAGGAGACTACCCTGCCAGGACCCTGATACCTTAAATTTTAAGAACTGACCACCTTGAGGATCGAAGCACATGATTCTTGACAAACAAATGCTGTAGTGCTACATCCAAAGTTTACCCAATGAAAATCTGTCACCTGTATACAGAGGCTTATCTACAGAAAATAGCGCCTATGGCAAGCATTGAAATTGCACCTCCTGCAAGGGTGTAGCCAGAGTAAGGAGTCCCCCCTAGCAATCTCTAAATTGCGCCTCCCTACCCAATTTCAAGATGAATAGATGTTGATAGCCACGATGTGTCAGCAGAAACACCTTTCCCCCTCTTGTCCAGCTGCCTGGGTTAGGCACTGTTGATATTGGTGGCACCTTGGAATGTGATTTTGCACCTCTTCTGGCACCCCTTGGATTTGTGCCCAGGGGCAAGTGCCCCCCTCTGCCTCCACCCCGCTAATCCTCTGTGTCTACAGTGCTTGAGGAAGGATGTTGGGCCATACAGGCTTAATAGAAACTGCTCAGTGGCACCCCCCTTCAAGTGCCCAGGGCACTGTGCTATGCTTGCCACGCCTTAGGTATGCCTCCACCTGTATAACCTACTTTCACTATCCCCTCTTCAGAGTGATCCATTTGGTTTGATGCTGCCAGACTTGAATGTATCTACTCACAATAAATACATTCAGTTACACTAATTTCTGGTATTTCTCTGTGCGTTTAGGTTTTTGACAAAAGGCGTCATAGACCAGCTCTTTTGGTTAAATAATTCTCTACCATTAGTTTGAAATAATGATACTGAAACAGTTACAGCCTCGAAAGATTGAAGCTACATTGGAATCCACAGAAAATAATACACTTCACAGTTATGTTTAAAATATATGTGATAAGCTAAGAAAAGGAACCTTGATAGTTACAGCAACACACACAACATAAGCATCATTGATGACGTATGACTACACTTCAGAAAGACCATTTCATACTGTTTAAAAGCAATGTAATTTAAAACGATGGAGAAAAAAACACAAAAATTTGGTGATGCACTTGGATTTTACTGTGGGCAGAATAATGCTTCCCTCTCCCCCGCCTCCACCCCAAAGATGCAATGCCCCCAGACTTGGCAGAGCAGGCAGCAGTAGGCACCCAGGAAGCTGCAGAGGAGGTCTGGGAGCTGCCTTGAGAGCTTCACACCACCTCCAGAGTCCCTCTCTTTTGTTCTCCCATCTACTCCCAGGCCCACTGTCTGTACACAGGAGGCACCCAACTCAGAAGATGCTGAGCACCCACTGTCTGAGGCTCCTCCCAGCACTCTCAGCACTCCCAGGCCTGGCTCCAGAGCCTCAGGGCAGGGCTTGTGGTGGGTCTCAGGCAGGAGACAAACTTTTCCTGGGGAAGTAGCTGATTTTTTTTTTTTTAATATACATTGAAAATAATGAGCCCTGGTGGCACAGTGGTTAAGAAGGTCAGCAGTTAGAATCCACCAGCCACTCCTTGGAACCCCTATGGGGCAGTTCTACTCTGTTCCATAGGGTCACTATGAGTCTGAATCTACTTGAGGGCAACAGGTTTGGTTTTTAATAAAATGTACGGTTTTGTGAATAAATGAGAAAATCTCCTTGAAACATTTAAATCTTTGAAGTTATTTTATTTGAAAACTGTGGATAAGTCCTTACTTTCTTCTAGTCCTAAGACGTTATTGAATGTTCTCTTTTCCACCACTCAGAAATGGCGTATCTGTCACACACTACGTTCTGACGTTCTCTTATTTCTAGCCCTGCACTTTCACTGCATCAAAACAAAAAAACAAAACAAAACAAAAAAACAAACCTGTTGCCGTCGAATCAATTTCAACTTGTAGAGATCCTATAGGACAGAGTAGAACTGCCCCACAGGGTTTCCAAGGCGAGCCTAGTGGATTTGAGCTACTGATGTTTTGGTTAGCAACTATGGCTCTTAACCACTATGCCACCAGGGTTTCCCTTATTGCATCAGGATCATTTAAAAAAGTATTCTAGCAATACATGTTAACATGGAGGCAGTGCTGTACATTTTCAATTTTTTTCACATCTTTGACACATTTTTATTCAAATAAAATTTGGAATAGTTCCTAAAGATAAGCAAACAAAATATAAATATTTCAAAAAGAAAATACACATTAAAAACCTTTTTACAGTCTGATTGGAATTTTGTCAAAAATATTTTACACTCCTTATCTAGGAAATTGGTATTTATTAAAGTTCTCTTCAGTGTCAAGAGAACAAAACTTATTTTCTAATTTGTTTTCATTGTTGTTGTTGTTAGGTGCCCTTGAGTCAGTTCCACCTCATAGCAACCCTACCTATGACAGAACAAAACATTGCCCGGTCCTGCAACATCCTCACAGTCTTGTTATGTTTGAGCCTACTGTCGTAGCCACTGTGTCAATCCATCTTGTTGAGGGATCTTCTTTTTCGCTGACCCTCTATTTTACCAAGCGTGATGTCCTTCTCCAGGAACTGATCCCTCCTGATAACATGTCCCACGTATGTGAGATGCAGTCTCACCATCCTTTGAAATTTCTTTTCATACCATATAAAAATAATTGATGTTATTGTGCCCTAACTAACCTAAAATTAGTCCTAATTTGTAAAAACAGAACAAAAGAAAACCAAATGTGTGCACCCATTTTAAGAAAGGTCATCTCAAGGAAATGAAAGATTTCTACAATAACCATTTTCTTATTTTGAGTTGCAAGTATTTTCATACATTACTTGCGTAATTTTAAACAGCTAGCTTGTTTTGTCTTCTCTCAAGAGATAAACCTTGGTGGTCACAGATGTTAGCCTTTTTTTTGTTAACCATGGCTCCATTTTCTAGTATTTGTTACATTTTACAGCCTTATTCATAACATATTTTTATTACCTTTACATCTCTGGACAACCTGGAGTTTAAAAGGCACACGTCTGGATAGACAGCATGGTCGTCCTTCACACTATGTGGTTTATATTGCATATTTTAAAAAATTCAAATCTTCAGAATAGTAGAAAATAGTAAAATTAGCATCATATACACATATTACACAGATTTAATCATTGTTAATATTTTCCATAGTTACTTTCTCTGATTTGTTAAATTATCTTACGTTACAAATACAGGTAGTCACTGACTTACAGTGGAGTCCTGTTCCGATGCCCCGTTGTACGGTTATTCTGACGTAAGTCACTTACCTTTTTCTTTTTCCTTTTTTTTTAGTTTTAATTATTATTGCCTTTACTATCATTATCTTTATAAATCTGATCTTTGAACACCTGAGAATGATAACCTTAGCAAATTACACACTGCAACATTGTATGTAGTACATATTACTAACGATCAGATTTACAAAAAACAATAGTCCCAGACTTTAAGACAGGGTTCCATTCCGATGACTCCGCCATAAGTCGGTTCTGACATCAGTGGAATGCCTCATTTTTTTTTTTTTTTAGTTTTCATTATTAGTCTCTTTTATTATCAGCATCTTTATAAATCTGATCTTTATTTGTCTTTGGGGGTTGGAAACATTACATATAAACTTACAGATATATTTTAACATTGTATGCAGTACCAAAAACCAAAAGACCAAACCCATTGTGGAGGAGTCAATTCCGACTCCTAGAGACCCTACAGGACAGAGTAGAACTGCCCCATAGAGTTTCCAAGGAGCACCTGATGGACTCGAACTGCCGACCTTTTGGTTAGTAGCCATAGCTCTTAACCACTACTGCCACCAGGGGTTCATATTACTAACAATAAGATGACCAAACAAACAAAAAAAAACCCACGTTGGTTAAGTGCGGTTTGTCTTAATTTGCAGTTGGTTGTTCTCTCCTAAAGTCTAGCCCCAAACATGGGGGAATTTAAGGAGGAACTGGGCTACAGGCGTCACGGCCTACAGCCATCTACCTTTTCTAACCTTCTAACGAAGATAAAATTTACTTGAGGGCACACAACTGTGAAGCCAAACCACTCCAAGAACATCGACCAGCAAGCGCAGAGGTTCATGGGAAATGTAGTCTTGACTCCGCCTGGCTCACCGCACAGCACTCTGGGAACGGAACTACTGGGCTCCTTCCGCGCATGTGTAGACCCAGTTTCCTCGCCACGATGCAGCCTTATCTGGCGTAAATCAGAAGCGATCGCCAAGCCTTCAGGTCTACGCGGAGGCAGAGGTGACACGACTGGGGTCAGAGCAGTGATGACCTGCTGGTACTGGTAAACTTGTGTCTCTGGGACGCGGGGGGGAGTCACGGGAACCCCCAGGCGGTTCACTCCTTCCACCGAGCCCTTTGGGTTTCGCGAGCGCCGGTGGGACCGAGTCTGTAAGGAGAGGGTGCTTGGTGCTGCCAGGTGTGCGGGACAGTGTGCTGGCCCAGCCTGCAGCCCTACTGGAGAAAACCCCATGCCAGCGTCGGGAGGGGGGTGTGTGCATTTATAAGATTGGCAGCGAACTTGCCGTAAAGCGGGAGCTGTGAGTGTGCGGGGTCTGGGAGTTTTGAGATCCGAAGCAAACAAAAAACAAACTAGTTGGCGGTGAGTGGACTGTGGAGTCATGGCAACCTCATGTACGTCAGAGTAGAACTGTGCTCCATAGTGTTTTCAATGGCATATTGTTCAGAAGTAGATTGCCAAACATTTGTCTCGAGGTACCTCTGGGTGGACTGAACCGCTTATCTTTTGGTTATAAGCCAAGCGGTTAACTGAGCCAGAAAGACCAGGTAAATTTCAGCTCCATCACCTGTAAGCAAGGGCTAAGTAGTAACCTGGGCAACAGTCAGTCCACTCGTTTGCAAATGAGGATATTAACTGCTGGTAGTCAGAGAATTAAATAGTCATTATAAAACATTTTGTCAAGTGCCTGTAATAAGCACCGTGTAAATGTTGTTGTTAGATGCCCTCCAGTCGGTACCACTCATAGTGACCTCGTGTACAAAAGAACGAAACACTGCCGAGTCCTGCGCCATCCTCACAATCGTTTGTTACGCTTGAGCCTATTGTTGCAGCCACTGTGTCAGTCCACCTTGTTGAGGGGTCTTCTTTTTCGCCGACCCTCTATTTTACCAAGCATGATGTCCTTCTCCAGGGACTGATCCCTCCTGATAACATGTCCAAAGTATGTGAGACCTAGTCTTGCCATACTTGCTTCTAAGGAGCATTCTGGTTGTACTTCTTCCAAGACAGATTTGTTCGTTCTTTTGGCAGTCAATGGTATAGTCAATATTCTTCACCAACACCGTAATTCAGAGGCGTCAGTTCTTCAGTCTTCCTTATTCATTGTCCAGCTTTCGCGTGCATATGAGGCAATTGAAAACAGCATGGCTTGGGTCAGGCACACCTTAGTTTTCAAAGTGACATCTTTGCTTTTCAACACTTGCAAGAGGTCTTTTGCAGCAGATTTCCCAATGAAAGGCGTCTTTTGATTTCTTAACTGCTGCTTCCATGGGTGTCAATAGTGGTCCCATGTAAAATGAAATTCTTGACAACTTCAATCTTTTCTCTGTTTATCATGATGTTGTTATTGGTCCAGTTGTGAGGATTTTTGTTTTCTTTATGTTGAGGTGTAATCCATACTGAATCCATACTGTAATCCATCTTCATCAGTAAGTGCTTCAAGTCCTCTTCACTTTCAGCAGGCAAGGTTGTGTCATCTGCATAACGAGGTTGATAATGAGTCTTCCTCCAATCCTGATGCCCTCTTCTTCATATAGTCCAGCTTCTCTGATTATTTGTTCAGCATACAACCCTGATGTACACCTTTCCTGACTTTAAACCACGCTATATCCTCTTGTTCTGTTCGAATGACTGCTTCTTGATCTATGTAGAGGTTCCTCATAAGCATAATGAAGTGTTCTGGAATTCCCATTCTTTGCAATGTTATCCATAATGTGTTATGATCCACACAGTCAAATGCTTTTGCATAGTCAGTAAAACACAGGTAAACATCTTTCTGATATTCTCTGCTTTCAGCCAGGATCCGTCTGAGATCAGCAGTGATATCCCAGGTTCCACGTCCTCTGCTGAATCCGGCTTGGATTTCTGGCAGCTTCCTGTTGATATACTGCTGCAGCCACTTTTGAATGATCTTCCGCAAAATTTTACTTGCATGTGATTTAATGATATTGTTTGATAATTTCTGCATTCTACTGGATCACCATTCTTGGGAATAGGCGTAAATACGGATCTCTTCCACTTGGTTGGCCGGGTAGCTGTCTTCCAAATTTCTTGGCGTAGATGAGTGAGCATTTCCCGTGCTGCATGCATTTGTTGAAACATCTCAATTGTTCCATCAATTCCTGAAGCCTTGTTTTTTGCTGATGCCTTCAGTGAAGCTTGGATTTCTTCCTTTGGTACCTTCGGTTCCTGATCATACGCTACCTCCTGAAATGGTTGAATCTTGACCAATTCTTTTTGGTATAGTGACTCTTTGTATCTCTTTCATCTTCTTTTTATGCTTCCTGCGTCGTTGAATAATTTCCCTGTACAATCCTTCAGTATTGCAACTTGAGGCTTGAGTTTTTTCTTCAGTTCTTTCAGCTTGAGAAATGCTGAGTGTGTTCTTCCCTTTTAGTTTTCTACCTCTAGGTCTTTGCACATGTCATTATAATACTTTACTTTGTCTTCTTAAGCCACCCTTTGAAATCTTCTATTCAACTCTTTTACTTTTGTCATTTCTTCCTTTCACTTTAGCTACTCAGTGTTCAAGAGCAAGTTTCAGAGTCTCTTCTGACATCCATTTTTGTCTTTTCTTTCTTTCTTGTCTTTTTAATGACCTCTTACTTTCTTCATATGTGATGTCCTTGATGTCATTCCACAGCTCATCTGATCTTTGGTCATTAGTGTTCAATGCATCAGATCTATTCTTGAGATGGTCTCTAAATTCAGGTGGGATATGCTCAAGGTCGTACTTTGGCTCTTGTGGACTTATAGTTTTCTTCAACTTCATCTTGAACTTGCATGTGAGCAATTAATGGTCTGTTCCACAGTCAGCTCCTGGTCTTGTTCTGACTGATGATTTGAACTTTTCCATCGCCTCTTTCCAGATGTAGTCAGTTTGATTTCCTGTGTCTTCCATCTGGAGAGGTCCATGTGTATAGTCGCCGTTTATGTTGGTGAAAAAAGGTATTTGCAATGAAGAAGTCATTGGTTTTGCAAAATTCTATCATGCGATCTCTGGCCTTGTTCTATCACCAAGGCCATATTTTCCAACTACTGATCCTCCTTCTTTGTTTCCAACTTTTGCATTCCAATCAGCAGTAATTATTAATGCATCGTGATTGCATGTTCGTTCAATTTCAGACAGCAGAAGTTGGCAAAAATCTTCAATTTCCTCGTCTTTGGCATTAGTGGTTGGTGCATAAATTTGAATAATAGTCTTATTAACTGGTCTTCCTGGTAAGTGTCTGAATATTATTCTATCACTGACAGCATTGTACTTCAGGATAGATCTTGAAAGGTTCTTTTTGACGATGAATGCAATACCATTTCTCTTCAGTTTGTCATTCCCGTCAGAGTAGACCATATGGTTGTCAGATTCAAAATGGCCAATACTAGTCCATTTCAGCTCACTAATGCCTAGAATATCAATCTTTATGTATTCCATTTCGTTTTTGACGATTTCCAATTTTCCTAGTTTCATATTTCGTATATTCCATGTTCCGATTATTAATGAATGTTTGCAGCTGTTTCTTCTCATTTGGAGTCGTGCCACATTAGCAAGTGAAGGTACCAAAAGCTTGACTCCATCCACGTCGTTAAGATCAACTCTACTTTGAGGAGGCAGCCTTTCACCCAGTTGTCTTTTGAGTGCCTTCGAACCTGAAGGGCTCATCTTCCAGCACTGTATCAGACAGTGTTCCGCTGCTGTTCATAAGGTTTTCACTGACTAATTCTTTTCAGGCCCTTCTTCCTAGTCTGTCTTAGTCTGGAAGCTCAGCTGAAACCCGTCTGCCATAGGTGACCCTGCTGGTATTTGAATACTGGTGGCATAGCTTCCAGCATCACAGCAACACACAAAACCCCACAGTACGACAAACTGACAGATGTGTCGTTGTGTAAATGTAAGCATTATCAGTTAAGAGACACTTTGTTTCTTTCTGTTGGTATCTCATGTAATCCTCACAACAACACTATTTGTTGTTATAAAAATGCTGTTAAAAAAAAATTCCAGAGGATAAAATTATGTATCCCTAGTGGGTGAGAGAGCTGGAAGGGAAATGCTGTTTTGCTTTATTCCCAATCTCTTGCTCTTCCCTGATATTCTACCTGCTGAAAACCCAGAGTTGCAACCTTCAGAGCACTTAGCAGAGTGTCCTGGCCTCAAATCCTCAGAGATATGATTGTGAGGTGAATATGGACAGAATCTCACCATGTGGTAAATATTCTGGGATTTTTGAGGTCTCTCCAGAGCCACTGCATCAGACTGAGGCTCTTGAATCCTCCTGCACTGTCCAGGCTCTCACTATCCTCAAAGGCACATTCTGATATACTAGTGCAGTGCTGTCCAATAGAAAGGTAATGTGAAACACTAAAACTTTTGACCTGTTGTTAGTTGCAGTTGAATCGGCTCCTACTCATGGTGACCTTATGTATAACAGAATGAAATGTTGACCTGTCCTGTGCCATGTTCATAATTGTTGGAATGTTTGAGTCCATTTTTTGTGGCAATCTCAGGAAGGTTTCCCTTGTCTTCGCTGACCCTCTTTTTAACTAAACATGTTGTCCTCTTCTAGTGATTGTTCTTTCCTAATGACCAAAGTAAGCAAGTGGAAGTTTTGCCATCCTTGCTTTTAAGGACCAGTCTGATTGTATTTCTTCTGACTGATTTGTTTGTTCTTTTGGCAGTCCACAGTCACAGTATATTCAGTATTCTTCACCACCAGAAAGCAAGTGAAGTTAATTTTACTGATGTATTTTATTTAACTCAGAACATCCAAAATATTATTTCAGCTTGTGGCACTAGGCTACATTTTAGGTGCTCAGTAGTTTCATGTGGCTAAAGGCTGCAGTCTTGAATGGCACAGTTTGACTGAATTCCAAAAGAGTCAGGTTTAGGGTCTTACCTGAAGGTTTCAAATAACATGAATTTGTTTCCCAGGCCCAAGTCACAGCCCCTGTGGAACAAAGCAACTCTTTTAAGGCATGAAAGAGGGAGCCCCAGAGATAGAACTCCCACCTGATAGAATACACTTTGGACGTAGACACCTCATGAAAGCTTCAGAGTAGAAACAGAAGAACCCAGGAAGGAGCAGGTCCTGATTTGCTCCACCAGAAGACATTCTTTTTTTACTCTAAATTTTATTTAGTTTTGTGGTTGTTGTTGAGACTATACACAGCAAAACATGCGCCAGTTCAACAGTTCCTACACATACAATTCAGTGGCATCAGTTGCACTCTCTGAGTTGTGCAACCACTCTCACCCTCTTTTTCTGAGTTGTTCCTCCCTCATTAACATAAACTTACTTCCCCCCAAAGTTCCTATCTAGTCTTTTGAGTTGCTCTTGTCAGTTTGATCCCATATAGATAGTTCTTAAAAGAGTATAATGCTCAAGGGAGACTTTTTTTTACTCATTAAGCTAAACTGTTAAGGTGACTTCAGGGTATACGTTTGGTTTAAGGATTAAAGATTCCTCAGGGCAATAGTTTCAGGGGTTCATCTAGCTTCCATGGCTCCAGAAAGTCTGGAGTCCATGAAAATTTTAAATTCTGTTCAGCACTTTCCCCCTTTTCATCAGGATTCTTCTATGGAATCTTGGATCAAAATGTAGAGTAATGGTAGCCGGGCACCATCCAGTTCTGGTCTTGTGGCAAAGGAGGCAGTTGTTCATGAAAGCAATTAGCCACACATTCCATATCCTCCTCCTCTTCCTGACTTGGCTTCTTCCTATGTTGTTCCAGGTAAATAGAGATCAGTTGTGCCTTGGATGACCGCTGGCAAGCTTTTAAGACCCCAGGCACTATGCAACAAACTAGGAGGTAAAACAAGCGCTAAACGTGTTATTAGTCCAGTTAACTGGAATGTCCCATGAAACCCCATGACCCTAAACCTCCAAACCAAGGAACTAAATCCCATGAGGTGTTTGGTTATACATAAGCAGCCTCAGCAGCTACTCTTTTTTTTTTTTTTTTGTCGTTGTTGTAAATATACCTATCACACAATTTTTGCCAGTTCCACTTTTTACAGTTGCACAACTTATTGATAGCAATTGTGATAATCAGCTGTGCAACCCTACCCTTAACCAATGTGATATTTCCATCACCGTTAGCCCCCCTTTTCCTCCTCCCTCTCACCCCTGGTAACCACTAATAAATTTTGGTCTTTATGTATTTGCCTTTTCTTGTCTTTTTATATAAGTGAGGTCATGCAATATTTGTCCTTTTGTGATTGGCTTATTTCACTCAGTGTAATGTCTTCAAGCTCCATCTGTACTGTAGCATGTATCAAGACTTCATTTTCCCTACTGGCTGAGTAGTATTCCATTGTATGTATGTGCCACATTTTGTTTACCCAGTCTTCTCTTGGTGGGCATTTAGGCTGTTGTGAATAGTGCTGCCATGAACGTTCATGTACAAGTCTCTTTTTGAGTCTCTACTTTTCAAGTCTCTTGGGTATATACCTAGGAGTGGAATTCCTGGGTCATATGGTAGTTCTATTTTTAGTTTTTTGGGCAACCATCACACTGTTTTCCACAGAGGCTGTACAATTTTGCATTCCTACCACCAATGGATAAGGGTTCCAGTTTCCTCACATAGAAGCCATTCTTGATCCCCCTGCATAGCATGAGTCTGACTTGATGTTACTACAGTCAGAAGCCAGCACAGACTTTGTGGTAGTGGATACTATGGACCACCTTGCAGAAGGTGGTGACCTGAGGTTGAGAGGGATGGATGACTGTCAGGCTATGCAGGAAAAGCCACTTCACTGGAGAGGTGGTAAGGGCATGATCTCTAGGGAAGGCATAATCAGGTAGAGATGATGAAATCCTAAACAGCCTCCCATTTTATTTCTTCTCTCTTTTTGGATTCTGAGCAGCTCTCATACCATGTCTATCACCATATATGGCATTTGGAGATATACTGATGCTCCCTCTTTTCTGGCTATACAGAAGGATGAAATGATAGCACTGGAAGAGTTTTCTATATTGGACACTTTGGAAGCTGAAAAATATTGGGCTTCAAACGAATGACTTGTAGAGTTCCCCAAAGCATAGTGCTTTTCACTGACACAGGTAAATTTCCTAAGTATCTTATCAAAACGTCGTTTTGAGAAACTGCAACTAATTAAGAACAAAAAGTTAAAAAAATATAGTTAGTACATAAAGTGTCTTATCCATACTTCAGAGTTTTTTTTTCTGGTGGCTGCTCTGACTCAAGGTGTAAAGATAAAATTAATAGGAACTTGATTAACAGTCCAGCTAAGTAGTTTTTCAGCATTAGTTTTAATGAAGGTAGGGCGTGTCATCTCTGGTGTACCTGAATTTATTTAACCTATCCTGTTCTTTTTATTTATTTATTTATTTTTGGTCTTTAATTAGTTGGAAGGGTATATAAATTGTTAACACATTAATAGAAAACAGTTTACCTTCACCCATTGAAAATGCAAGGTTAGGTCCACATGATTATGTCAGAGTTGCCTGTGTTCAGGTGGTGCTGCTTCTATGTGGTGCTTTTTGCCCCTTCTCGAGAGTTAATGGGAAATCCTCCCATAGGAAGGCATTTTCTCCAGCTGATGTGATGAGATTTTTAGGCGGGTCAGCGTAGGAGCTGTGAGACAGATTAGGTCTTTCCTGACCCCATTCCTCTTTCCTTCTTCCTAGCTGAAGCTTCACAGTTTTCTACCCTCTTCTAGGAGGAGCAGAAAATGAATATATCTCAGGTGAGTTTTTCAATAACCCTTTTAATTTACAAGGGAGAGTATAAGGGCTTATGGGTCTATACATTAACATGGAAAAATGGAAGTAGAAATGGCTTGGAGCCATTCAGAGAAAATATAGAAGTACAGATTAATAGCAAGTCAAAGTTGGCATATGGATAGATGCAGTTCCTCTGATGTTACAGATTTACCAAATTGGAGCTGCAGATTTACTTTTGAGGTTTTTTGATATTTTAATATTCATGGTCTGTCAAATGATCTTTGGTGCTTTTCTTTCTTCTTTCTGTATGTGCTGAAGGAGCTGTCTAATTGTCTCTGATGTTTTCAGTTACCACCTAAATTACTAATGACTCTTAAATTATTGTCTTCATACTATATCTTGTCTTCATACTATATCTCCCCTCTGTACTCTGAAATCATGTGTCTGATAGTTCAGGGATGGACAGTTTCAGCTTTGTGTTGCAAAGACCCTTTAGTAGCAACACAAACATCTGTCTCAGTAAAACTTCTAGCATAGTTTTGTCTTTTGTTTCCCAAATATCAGTTTAGGGTACTGGCATTTAACCAGCTGCTCATGCAGCTACCAGCGTAAAGTATTTTTTACCTTATTACCAGTGTAGCTGCATCAGAAAGTAGTAATCAGATCTGTTGCTGCTTCTGCTGTGTGAATTGGTCCCTACTCATATATGTACTATTACTTCAACGTAGGTGGTGTTCTCTTATACTGGTCTCTTTGATCCTAACTCCCTGTTAAACTATTCTCCACTCTTCTAGAAATTGAGAAGATTTCTTTATATGTTTATTTATCCATAAATCTGGTCAGGTATAATACTACGGGTACTTATGTGTATGTCTTTCTTGGCTCCCATTATAGAAGTAATCTTTAAGAAGGATGTGAACATCCTAGAGAATGCCAGGAAATATATTGGAATGTGGGAAGGATTATAGGAAGACTATTTATATTTAATTTTTCATCTTAAGAAAATCTATAATTCATACATATATATAAATAAATTATGGTATGATAAAAACCTCTTTAAATAATTGAGTAACTCCAATGTTTAAGAAAAAATTAGGGCTGTAATAAGAAAAAAAAAACCTGTTGCTGTCGAGTCGATTCCGACTCATAACAACCCTATAGGACAGAGTAGAACTGCCCCATAGGGTTTCCAGGGAGCAGCTGGTGGATTCAAGCTGTCGACCTTTTGGTTAGCAGCCAAGCTCTTAATCACTGCGCCACCAGGGCTCCAGGGCCATAGTAGGCATCCTTCATAACATTTTGTTTTAAACTTTCAACAGTAAACGTGATAAAACCAAAAAAACCAAACCCGTTGCTGTCAAGTTGATTCCGACTCATAGCGACCCTATGGGACAGAGAAGAACTGCCCCATAGAGTTTCCAAGGACCGCCTGGTAGATTTGAACTACTGACCTTTTGCTTAGCAGCCGTTGCGTTTAACCACTACGCCACCAGGGTTTCCAAAAGCATTTTCCATGTCACCTGTGTCTGAACTCTTCAGATTGATAAGAGATGTGCTGTTACAGGCATCAGTGTCATTCAAGGACGTGGCTGTGGAGCTGACCCAGGAGGAGTGGCAGCACATGGGCCCTGCTCAGAGGACCCTGTACAGAGACGTGATGCTGGAGAACTACAGCCACCTCGTCTCAGTGGGTGAGCAGACCTCACCATGTGACTCCCTCGAGGGTGCATTTCTTTTTTTTTTTAATTGTTAAAACTGGATCACTTTATAGAGATTAATGTTGTTTGGGCTTTTGATTAAGAGACCTAAGGTAATTGAAATCTTTAGAGCAACAGAGACAATGATTCTGTTGTTACCTTCTTGTTGAAAACTTCAGGTGAGTACCTTTGTTGCTCCTATTGCTGTATCTTTCTCCACCTGCGAAAACCAGAAACTCCACGGATCTGGTCTATATATACCCTTAGTTGTTCTTGTTTACAGGATATTGCCTTATCAAACCCGAGGTGATCTTTCAGTTGGAGCAAGGAGAAGACCCCTGGTCCTTAGAGGAAGAATTTCCAAACCAGAGCTGCCCAGGTGAGTTTTTGGGCAGTGGCAGAAGGAAATGTGGGGTAGTTAGACCTTAAGGGGAAACAACATTGAAAAGTTTTTTGTTTTTTTTTAACAGCTTTATTAAGATATAATTCTCATACTGTACAAGTCATCATTTGAAGTGTATAATTCAGTGGTTTTTAGTATATTCACAGATGTGTGCAACCATCGCCATAGTCAAGTTTAGAATTTTTCATCACCTCAAAAAGAAGCCCTATACTCTTTAGCTGTTACGCGTCCCCCCCCACCACTTTAGTCCCCCATCGCCTTCAGCCCCTATCTCTATAGCTTTACCTATTCTGGAAATACATGAAATATGAATGGAATCATATGATACGTGATCTTTTATGACTGGCTTCTTTCACGTAGCATAAGTTCATGTTGTAGCATGTATCAGTTCTTCATTCCTTTTTATGGCCCAGTAATATTCTATTATATGAATATACACATTTTGTTTATTATTTATCCATTCATCAATTGATACCCACTTGGCATTCCATCTTTTGCCTGTCATGAATAATGCTGTCAGGATCAACTTGACGGCAATGGGTTTGGTTTTTTTTTTTGATACATTCGTGTACAAGTTTTTGTTTGGATGTATGTTTTCATTTCTCTTCACCTAGGAGTGAAATTGCTGGGTCATGTAACTGTTTACCTAATTGAGGAGCTGCCAGACCATTTTTCAAACCAGCTGCACCGTTTTACACTGAAACCTCTGAGAGCTGGAACTCAATGGGACTGCCTTGTTTTTCTGGGTCTCACAAGTTTTCTGCCTTTGACGGGGTGCAGTCTTACCAGTTTTCTATCGCTGTATTTACTGGGAAATACTTGCATTTTCCTTCTCTGACAGGTTTCTGCCTTATACAGGTTCCAGCTTTTGCAGGTTTTACTGTACATTCCTACTAGCTGTGTATGAGTGTTCTGATTTCTTCATGTCCTTGCCAGTACTTGTTATTATCGACTTTTTGATGTTATCCATCCATTGTGGTTTTGATTTCCCTGATGACTGATGACACCGAGCATCATCTCATGTGCTTTTTGGCCTTTGCCTAAGCTAATAAACATTTCCAGGAATTTCAAAAAGTTAATAATTTTCAATATAATTTCTAGAGCAAAATAGTGAAATCATCTTAATTATTAGAAGTTAAAACACACTTACTGGAAGTTTTTTTTTGTGTGAAGCCTTATAAACAGACAGCATAACTGTATTAGTTTCCTAGGACTGCCACAACAGAGTACCACAAACTGGGTGCCTTAAAACAACAGAAATGTATTCTGCCACAATTCTGGAGGCTAGAAGTCTGAAATTGAGGTGTCGGCAGGCCATACTGTCTGAATGATCTGGAGCGGAATCCTTCCTTGCCTCTTCCAGCCTTAGGTGGCTCCAGGCTCCATTGCCACCTGGTGTTCTTCCCTATGTGTTTCTCTGTGTCTGTTCTCCACACCAGTCAGATTAGGTTAGGGCCCACCTACTCCAGTATGACCTTATGTTAATTTCACTAATTACATCTGCAAAGACCCTATTTTCAAGTAAGCTCACATTCACAGGTATGAAAGGTTAGGACTTCAACATATATTTTTGGAGGATAGTTGAACCCATGATGGTAACATAAAGATTGACTTAATTTTGATCAAACATCTGCCATTTACTAAATGTAAATAATTGGATCATATTGATTGGTAAAAAAGATAGACCTGACTAAGTAACTTAGAGAAATTGCAGTAAAAGAATGGTAAAGTTATGTCAATAAAAATAAAACAATTTAGAGTTTCATGTTTTATTTATTAATCAGGTTTGAATTTAGGCAATAATATATTAAATGAAGCCACTCTAGTTAAAGAGCACTATTTAAACATATAAGCATTTTGAATGACCTCTCAAATAATGTCTATGTTCCTTAAACCAAGAATACTTGAGCTTTAAGAAGTTAAAATATATTAGAATTAAAAGGTTGTGCTACGTCTCATCTGATTAAATAGTAGGTACAAAAACCCTAGCGCCTTCAAGCCTATTCCGACTCATAGTGACCCTATAAGACAGAGTAGAACTGCCCCATAGGGTTTCCAAGGCTGTAAACTTTACAGGACCAGATTACCACATCTTTCTCCTGAAATAATAGGTACATTTGACATTAAATAAGAAGGCCTATCAAGGATATAAATGACCTTTATATTAACGTGAACCATTCATTTGTGCATGTTTATATTTAAAGCAAAGAACAAGACTTTCAGGTTCCAATGAAATAACCATAAGATCGTGAAAGCATATTAGTCTCAGAAGAAAACTCTGATAAATCCAGGAAATCAGAATTACCACAAATAATATTCTGAACATAGTTTGATAAATCTAGCAATCAATGTTAAAATGAGTAAACAAGAAAATCCACATGGAAATGTAAAAAATTATCTTTTAAACAATGTATGAGAAACAAAATGAAATCCAGAATTGTACAATATTTAGAAAATAATATATTAGAAACCTTAGGATATAACTAAATTAATGGCACAGGTAAATTTGTAGTCTGTTATTTATATTGATGAACTAAGCAAGAACAAGACCAAAAATATAGTAAGTAAAGCAGAAAATTTAATAAAAAAGTGAAATCAAAAATTAACATATTGGAAAATAGAAATGGTAGAATATTTCTTAGAATAAAAAACAATAAAATGGATGAAATGTTAACGAACCCTAACCAAGACAAAAGAGAGGAAGCATCTATTTAAAAGAAGGTGGGGTTATATTGGTATAGGTTTAATTTAATACCAAAAAAAATCACATTCATAAACAACAATTTGGGAAGACTTGTTCTACTGAATATCAAGGCTTTATGTAAAGCTCTAAGTAATCAAATAATCTGGTGCTGAGGGTGGAATAATTTAATAGATCAGAGAAGCAGATTAAGGGTTTGAGAAAAAATGCTCTCTTTAGAGATAATTAGGTTTTGAGAGATGGCACTGCACAGCAGTCGCCAAAGGATCCTGATTTATCCATATGGACGAAAATAAATCCATTTGAGTGGCTTAAATAACTAATTATTAAAGCAATATTAGAAATATTCTAGAAGATGATATAGGAGACTAGGTTCATTACTCTGCTTAGGGGAGATTTGAATAAGATACAAAAAGCATTAACCAGGGACAAGATAAAGTAAATGCGCCTGTTATTCTGTCCAGAGTACAGATAAATATGTGTGCATGTATATATATACATATGTGTATATATAAGTATGTGTGTACATACCAAACCAAAACCCATTGCTGTCGAGTTGATTCCTACCCTTAGTGACCCCATAGGACAAAGTACAACTGCCCCATAGGCTTTCTAAGGCTGTAATCTTTATGGAAGCAGACTGTCACATCTTTCTCCCATGGAGTGGCTGGTGGTTCGAACTGCTGACTTTTGAACCCTAGCTGTTAACCACTGCGCTACCAGGGCTCCTAATTTACACATATATAAATCTATATAACAAACTTAAGATTCTGAAAGGTAGAAAAAGAAGGCAGACAAGTTAGGGACCTTGGGATCTGAGGAAGTACAGAGTGGGTCGTGTCAGGGTAGAGCCTGATTTCCCACCCCTACCTACTTATACCTGTTGCTATGGAGTTGATTCCAACTCACAGCAACCCTATAGGACAGAGTAGAACTGCCCCATAGGGTTTCCAAGGAGCAGCTGGTGGATTCAAACTGCCGATCTTTTGGTTGGCAGCTGAGCTCTTAACCAGTGCAACACCAGGGCTCCCACCCCTACCAGTATTAATGCAGCAGCCTTTCTCCCCAACTACTGGGGAGTCAACAGAGGTTAAGTGGGGAACCAGGACTTCTTCTTCGCTTGACGGTGGTGATGCTTTTGTTGATATGGTTTCAGGGGAGTCCTGCTAAAACTGAACATTAATTATGATAAAGTGCAATTTATTGATTTTCCTTTATAAATCATGCAGTTGGTGTCCTGTCTAGAAACTTCCAAACCCAAGATAACACAGATTGATTCCTATGTTTTCTAGAAGTTTTATAGTTTCATGTTTTAAACTTAGTTTCTTTGTGGTAATTATGAAGTGTGTGTCAAGTTCACTTTTTTTGTAAAAGGAAGTCTAGTTATTCCAGCATCATTTGTTTAAAAGACTGTATTTTCTCCATTGAATAGCATTTACACCTTTGTCAAAAAGCAGTTGACTGTATTTGTGTGAGTTTATTTCTGGCCTTTCTATTCTTTTTTATTGGTCTACATGTCTCTTCTTCAAATACTACATTGTCTCGATTACTGTAGATTTATATTAGATCATGAAATCAGGTAGCGTGAGTGCTTCAGTTTTCTTCTTCTGTATGAGCTTCATGATATTTATGAAAAACATGCTGTGATTTCAATTGGGATTGTGTTGAATCTATAAATCAAATTGGGAGAATTGACATCTTAGCAGAATAGTAATCATCCACTCCATAAAAACAATATGCCTCCATTTATTAGGATTTCTTTGACTTTTTTCATCAGTGTTTTGTAGTTTTCAGCATTCAGATGCTAAATATTATTTACTTTCTTGGGTTTGTTTTGTTTATCTAATTTCAAATTCTAATTGATTACTGTTGGTACATAGCTGGGGCCATGGTGGCGCAGTGGTGAAGATGTGGCTGCTAATCAAAAAGTCAGCAGTTCAAATCCACCAGCCAGCCGCTCCTTGGAAACCCTATGGGGCAGTTCTACTGTGTCCTATGGGGTCGCTTGTGAGTTGGAATCGACTTGATGGCAATGGGTTTGGTTTGTTTTTTTGGTATATAGCCGTACGATTGACTTTTGATTGTTGACCTCACTGTCTACCCTTGCTGGAAACACTAATTCAAAGATGTTTTTTGTAGATCTTTTGGAGACTTTGTGTATAGACTTCCACATCTTTCATTTTTATCCTTTCTTTATTTGACTGACTGCAACTTCCAGTATGATCTTGAGTAGAAGTGATGAGAGAGGACACCCTTCTCTTTTCCAGATCTTAGGGGAAAAATATTCAGTCTCACACCCTTAAAGTATATTTTAGCTGTAGATTTTTTTTGTAGAGGCCCTTTATTAAGTTAAACGATTTTGAAAATTTTATCAAACGTTTTCTGCATCAACTGATGTGATTATGTGGTTTTAATTCTTATATATTGTTAGTATGATATGTTACATTGATTTTTTTAGTGTTTCAAGAGTTTTGCAGTCCTTGCATGAACCTCAATTGCTCATGATGTATTTTATATATATATGCATATATATAGGTGTATTCTTTTTGCTACTTTTTTTTTTATTTCAGATTTTTGTGCGTATGTCATAGGGGATACTGGTCTGTAGGTTTCTTTTCTAGAATTTTCTTTTTATCGTTTTGTTTTGAAGGTAATGCAGATCTCATAAAAGTATTTGAGACATGTTCCCTCATCTTGCATTTTCTGGAAGGGACTGTGTAGAATTGGTGTTATTTTTTCTTTATATCTTCGGTGGAATTCACTAGTGAAACCAGCTGGGCATGGAGGTGTTTTTTCAAAATGTTTTGACTGCATATTCAGTTTTTTATGATAGCTGTCTCTTCAGGTTATCTTTTTTGTCTTGAGTCATTTTATTATTTTTTTAATGTATGTTATGCAAGTAGTTACGTCCCAGCTTGCATTATTTATACTGGTAATTCGTGTCTTCTTTTTTTTCCTCTGTTAGTTTTAATCATTTAAAATTTTTATTTTTAAAGAACTAAGCTTTGGTTTGATTGATTTTTCTCTGTTGTTTCCTGTTTTCAGTTGCATTGTTTTCTACTCTAATTTTATTATTTCCTTCTGTCTGCCTGCTTTGGATTTAATATGCTCTCTTTGTCAAGGTCCTTTTTTTTTAAATTAATATTTCATTGTATTTAAGGTGAAATGTTTACACAGCAAATTAAGTTCCCACTTAACAATTTCTAAACAATTATTCAGTGATACTGGTTACATTTTTCACAATATGTCATTATTCTCATCCTGGTTGTACCATTTTAAGTATTCTAGTTTCCTGCCCCCTTATCTTCTCATCTTCGTTTTAGAGTAATTTTTGACCATTTTGTCTCCTGTAGATGTTTTCCTTATAGAAGCTCATTACTCACAGGTGATATTCTTTATTTTATGAGCCAATCTGTTATTTGGCTAAAAGGGGACTTCAAGGGATAATTTAGGTTTAAGGTTTAAAGCATATCTCAGGGTGATAGTCTCAGGGAGTCCTCTAGTCTCAACCAGTCCAGTAAGTCTGGACTTATTAAGAATTTGACTTCTGTGCCACATTTCTTTTCCATTCTATAAGGATCCATCTATTGTGGCCCTGATCAGAACTGTTGGTAGTGGCAGCCGAGCACCATCTAGTTTTTCTCGTCTCAGGGTAGATGAGGCCATGGTTCATGTAGACTGTGAGTCCTGAAGACTACTTTCTTCTCTGAGTCTTTGGTTTCCTTCCTTCTCTTGTTCCAGACAAGTAGAGACCAATAGTTGCATCTTAGATGGCCGCTTGCAAGCTTTTAAGATCCCAGACACTACTCACCACATTGACATGTAGAACTTTCACTTTATGAAACTATATTATGCCAAATTCCTGAGTTGTCCCACAAGACTATGGTCCTAAGCCTTCAAATCTAGAAAAGCAACCTCGTAAGCTGTTTCGTTATATCTAAAAAGTATCCGTACCTGTGTCCCCTATGTGGTTTATTATGTATATGGATATACATGCCTACACACATATACCTGTATATACAAATGCCTTTAGATACTTCTATCTGTGCATACATACATAGGTACCCATATATTCATAGTCATACACTTACATGCCTGTATACATATTTTTGTAACCACACTCATATTTTTTGTTTGTTGTTGGCATTGCAAAATTATACTTGTCATATCCTTTACCAAAGACATCCTTTTCTCTTGTGCATCTCTTAGTGACATTGTTTACCTTGATCAAGCATGTGCACTTTACCCACATTTGATACTACCTTTCCCATCACCAAAAATAACAAGTGTCTACTATCTCGATAGTGCTTCTCCCTATAGTGCTTCTCCCTCTCTGCCCCACCATCCCTAGTAACCAACAAAAAGCATTGGTCTCTATGTATGTATCTATTCTTGTCTTCTTATAAAAGTGAGATCATACAGTATTTGTCCTTTTGTGATTGACTTACTTCACTCAGCATAATGTCCTACAGATTCATCCACATTATAAGATGTTTTGAGGATTCATCATTATTCTTTATATGGTTTTGTACTATTTCATTGCATGTATGTACACATTTTGTTTATCCATTCATCCCCTGATGGGCACTTAGGCTGTTTCCATCTTTTTGCTGTTGTGAATAATGCTGCACTGAGCATAGGTATGCATATGTCTATTCATGTCACTACTATTAGATGTCTAGGGTATATACCTAGGAATGGGATTGCTAGATCATAAGGTATTTCTATTTCTAGCTTTTTGGGGAAGTGCCGTACAAGTTTCCATAGTGGTTATGTGTCAGGGTTCTTAAAGTAGAAGCTTAGATGACTGATTGCATTCCTTTCTTGTTTTCTAATATAAACATTTTATGCTATAAATTTATCTCTAAGCACTGCTTTAGTCTCATCCCACAAATTTCTGTGTATGTGTTTTTTTCTTTATTTTCTTTTCATTTTCTGGGGCACTTCCTCTTTGACCCATGAGTTAATTAATAGTTTGTTGACTTCCAAATATTTTTTAATTCTCCAGATAAATCTGTGTTATTGATTTCTAGTATAATTTGGCTGTGGCTTAAGCTCATACTTTGTATGATTTCTATCCTTTTTTATTTCTGAAGGTTTGTCTTAGAGCCCAGAATGTTGTGTATCTTGATGAATGTTTCATGTGCATTTGTTGTTAAATGAATTGAGTCCTTGAGTTTGGGGATTTTCATTATCACAAGTGCTAGCTGTAGTATTGGGCCTACCATGTATTCTTGCCTCTCCTTGGGGTGTGTGCTTTTTTTTTTTTCTTACTTTCCTTCCCCTGACTGCTGTGAATTGCCATTATTGTCCTATAGCAACAGATTTTGTTGTTCTTGCCCTTGCAGATTAAGACTTTTGTTCCACAAATACAGAAAGATATGGTTCCTGGCAAAATTTTTTAAGTGGCTGCTGTTGCCATCTCCCGGCATGTCCTATGAATGAAATATTCTCAGAATTCTTCATAGTCTTTTATGTGAGCTCCTGGTTTGGCTCATGGAGGGAAATTTTGCGATAGTGCGCAGACCTCTTACCTGCTGCCTGTAGGAGTTTTGCACTCTCATACAGTTCCACCCTCGGCTATTAGCAATTCATTAATAATGTTTAGTTTTGTCTTCTTCCCAGCTTATAGTGCATGTGTAGCATCTGCCCAATGTGAACAAATACTCAGGCCCTGTCTTGCCTGGCAGGTATCTATCTCTCTTCGTATTTTTGGTTACTTAGTTGCCCTGCAATCTCAGTTCTCTATTGAGTTCATGAAAGTTTTTGATAATGCAGTTTTCTTCTTGTGAGTTTAAAAGAAATGTTATTTCTAGCTCTTTACATACCTGAGCTTAAACCAAAAAGGAAGTGGTCATTTTAGAACTGATAAGTAAAATATTTGAAATTAACAATTTATTGGATGTGTTTAAGAATTGATTGAACACAGTGGAACACAAAAATATTAAACTGAAATAGTGGACAACCAGAAACATAGCGAGAAGACAAGGAAAAATAATTACATAATTTTTAGTGGGTCATGGTAAAAAAGTTCTATTATACATCATTGAAGTCCCCAATGGAAAGAAAAAAGAAAGGTCAGAAACAATATTCAAAGAGATAATCCCCAAGGATTTTACAAAATTTAGAAAAGACATCAAACTGGAGATTCCAAAAGTTCTGCAAAACCCATAAAGGACAAAAACACAATCAACGCATTAAAAGTGAAACTGCTGAAACCAATGTCAAGAGTGAAATGTTGAAAGCAGCCCATGAGAAAAGACACCTTAGAACACAGTAACAAAAGTAAATCTGACAACTGACTTCTCAGTAGAAACACTGAAAGTCAGAAGAGACTGGAATGGTATATTTTTGTAGTACTAAAGGAGAATAATTGCCAGCAGAAATATCCTTCATAACTAAATTTGAAATAAAATGATTTCAGATGGTATAAAATGAAATAAGTTTATTGGCAACATCTTGAACTAGAAGAAAAACTCTGAGTTCTTCAGTCAGAAGGAAAATATCCATAATAGCAATATAAAAATTCAGGAGGGAATAAAGATAATAGGGAATGAAGCACAAAGGAAAAGTTAAAATCATGGGTAAAAATAACAATATTTATCCTTCAAAACAATAATTCTAAAGTCCTGAGAACTTTAAAATATATGCATAAGCAAAGTACATGACCGTGATAGCACAAAATGCAGTTTAGAAGTAGAGTTAAAAGATTCCAAGATTCTGTCAATATAGGGAAAGTAATAAAAGTAATAGTTTTCTATAATTCAGTGATTTATGGTTTATTCTCTTGAGTGTCCAATTAAAGATTAATAAAAGAATACCCAACTAAAAATTACCAGCTAAAAAATTTAAAATGAAAAAGAAGTTTGATTATTCTAAAAGTGTCAAGAAAGGAAGAAAGAACATGAAACAGATTGTGTAATTGGATAATGAGTAATTGGATGGTGGATATAAACCTACATATATTAATTGCAATACATATAAATGGACTACATAAGTAAAGGAATAAGATCCAAAGAATGGACGAGGAGTACCAAATAGATCTACCTTGTGCCACCTTTTGATGCCAGGTGGGGATGGAAGCTTAGCCCCCTACTGGGCACCCCTGACACCAGGTGTGATGGGGAACAAAATGCTGACGAGCCTAACCTCTCTCATCACTACACTGATGCTAGATGGAGTTTGAGGCTAAGCTCCTCACTGGGTCTCACTTACACTGGTTGTGTAAGTGGGAGAACTGGATAGCTGCCTAGTCAGCCTTGAACCACCTAGTTCAGTCTTGTTGCTGCCAACTGTGGTAGAGGATCAGCTCCATACAGGCCCCACTGCTTACAATACCTAGTCATGGTAATTGGAGCATCGCCTGCTTCTTCTAAGTGGAGGATGGAAAATTAGCTCCATTCTTGGTGTTGCCAGTACCACTGAGCAGGAAAATCATACCACCACCACCTGCTTTTGTTAGGCAGGGAGAGTGGGGAAAGAGGGTGGTCGTTGAAGATTTAACTCCTCGTACAGCCCCACTAGAACCACAAGAGATGTGTTCCATTTTTGTTTGGCCCGTGTGCTGCTTTATCAGAGTACCACCAACTGGGTGGCTTAAAACGGTAGAAATATATTCTACCTCAGATCGAGACGTCTGAAATCAAGGTGTTGGCAAGGTCGGTTCCTTATGGAGGCTCAGAGAAAGAATCTATTTCATGGCTCTTCTTAGCTTCTGGTGGTTGCTGGCATCCTTAGCACTCCTTGGCTTGTAGCTACATCACTCCAGTCTCTGCCTTTATCTTCTCATGACTCTTCCTTCTGTGTGTCCCTGTGTTTTTTTCTGTAAAGATACCAGTGATTGGATGTACAGCCTACTGTAATCCTATATGACCTTATCTTAACTTACATATTAATTACATCTGCAAAGACTCTATTTCCAAATAAGGTCACATTCACAGTTATCTGGGAATAAGACTTGAACATGTCTTTGTGCAGGACAAAATTCATCCCATTACAATTGGGTGCATTTCCTCAGTGGTACAAAAGGTTAACATGCTCAGCTACTAACAGAAAGATTGGAGGTTCAAGTCCCTCAGAGGCACCTTGGAAGAAAGGCCTGATGATCTAGTTCTGAAAAATCAGCCTTTGAAAACCAGGTGGAGCATAGCTTTACTCTGACACATACGAGTTATCATGAGTCGGAGTCGACTTGACAGCAACTGGTTGGTTGGTTGGTGTTGTCAAAAAGGTTTTTTTGTTGCATTAGCATGCCCCCCCACTCCCCACCCCCACTTTCTTGGACCTTTGGCTAGAGGGACCTAGTCTTTTCATGGAGTTCTGTTTGTGCCCTTTGTTGGCCCAGGATTACAGGCTTTCTCCGTGCCCAGTCTAGGATACATGTGAAGAAGAAAGAAAAGCCTGAGAATTTTCTACCATGTCATTCCTCAAGTCCTGAGAGCTACCTTCTTTCCATTTTTTAGTGTCTTTGTATGGAGCTCCGGTGGCATAGTGGTTAAGACCAAAAGATGAGCAGTTTGAGTCTACCAGCTCCTCCTTGGAAACCCTATAGGGCAGTTCTACTCTGTCCTGTAAGGTCACTGTGAGTCGGGATCAGCTCAACAGCAGTGGGTTTTTGGGTTTTTGTATGTTTTATTTTATTTTTTTAGTTTTAGAGGGAGAACCTGGGAGAAATGGGCTACTTCATCTTGGCTAGCACTGGAAATAATACCTGTTTTTAAACATCATGGATTAGGAAAAAGAGAGTGTGTATGAATTATTTAATCTTTGGAAACATGACCAGAAACCATAGAATAAAACACGTAATTGATATGTCTGTGAGCCTTTCTCCATAAGAAATGTAAGATTCAAAACATGTTTTCAATTTTTCTTATTTTAGGGTATTGCAAAGTTAATGTCCACATTGAGGAGAACCATCAAAAAAAAGAGAAACATCGGGGGCAATTAGTCTTCATCAATGACAAAACATTGAATAAAGAAGGACAGAAAGTTTTAGAAAAACCATTTAATCTCAACATAGCTCCACTTTTTTCAGGAAAAATACCCTCTAAAGGTGAGTCATGTAGAATGAGTTTGCCACTTGTTTCTGAATTAATTATTAGTAATAGAAACTATTGCAGAAAGAAGACTGATTACACAAATGTATGTGAAAACTGGCGACTTGATATTAAGCATGAGAGAACCAATAGCCGAGAAAAATCTTACGAGTATAAAGAAAACATGGTAGCCCTCAGTTATAAGATAAACCAGCATCAGGAATTTCAGACTTTGGAACGATCTTTTCAATGTAATCAGTTTGGAAAAGCTTTGCATGGTATGACTGTTTGTATGCCTGAGAGTTCTCACACAGGAGAGAAATCCTGTAGGCATGATGAATTTAGGAAACATGATAAACCACCTCTATTTAATCACATGAGAACTGGCACAAGGGAGAAATTTTCTGATCTTAATGAACGTAGAAAATCCTATGAGGAAATAACCATTGTGAAATATAATAAAGTTCACATGGCTGTGACACCCTCTGAATGTAATGAAAGTAGGAATCATTTCAGCAGAAAGTCACACCTCACTCAAACTCAGAGAACTGTCACAGGACAGAGTGCCTTTCAAAGAAATAAATGTGAAGAAAACTTTAGGCAGAGCTCAGCCCTTATAGTACATCAGAAATCACAAATTGAAGATAAATTCTGTAAATACAGTGAATGTACGAATGCTGTCTACCAGAAACTAGACCTAACAGTACATCAGGGAACTCACACAGAAGAGAACTCCTACAAATGTGGTGAATATGGGAAATCTTTTTGTCAGAACACAGCCCTTGATGTGTATCAGCAAAGTGACACAGGACAGAAGTCGTTTAAATGTAATGAAAGTAGGAAATCCTTCTGCCAGGAAGTACACCTCATTCAGCAGCAGAGAACCCACTCAGGGGAGAGACCTTATGAATGTGAGAAATCCCTTTGTTCAACATCCTGGAACCCTGTTCAACATCCTGGAACTCATGTGGTGAAACTCAATAAATGGAGTGAAGGGAAAAATTTCTGTCGGAAGTCAAACCTCAATGAACATCTGAGAATGCACACAAAGGAAAAACATTTTTTATACAGTGAATGTGGGAAATCTTATAAGAAGTCAGCTCTCAGAATACACCAGACAACACACACACAGATGAAACTGTATCAGGGTAATGAATGTGGGAAAATATGTGTCAAGACATCAGATTTTGGAGAATATCAGAGAGTTCACACAGGGGAAAAACCATACGAATGTGATGAATGTGGGAAAACTTTCTACCAAAAGATGCACCTCATTATACATCAAAGAGTTCATACAGGGGAGAAACCCTATGAATGTAATGAATGTGGGAAAACATTCACAGATAATTCAACCCTCAGAGCACATCAGAGAGTTCACACAGGAGAGAAACCTTATGAATGTAATGAATGTGGGAAAACCTTCTCCCACAAGACACAGCTCATTGCACATCAGAGAGTTCATACAGGAGAGAAACCGTATGAATGTAACGAATGTGCTAAAACTTTTGCTGATTATTCAACACTCAGAGCACATCATAGAATTCACACAGGGGAGCGACCCTATGAATGTAATGAATGTGGGAAAGCTTTTGCCCAAAATTCAACTCTCAGAGTACACCAGAGAATTCACACAGGAGAGAAACCCTATGAATGTAATGACTGTGGGAGATATTTTGCCCATAATTCAGCCCTCAGAGTACATAAGAGAATTCACACAGGTGAGAAACCATATGAATGTAATGTCTGTGAGAAGACTTTTGCCCATAATTCAGCCCTCAGAGTACATCAGAGAATTCACATGGGGAAGAAACCCTATGAGTGTAGTGATTGTGAGAAAACTTATTCCCACAGTTCAGCCCTCAGAGCACATCAGAAAATGCACACAGGTGAGAAACTCTATCAGTGTAATGAATGTGGGAAAACTTTTTCCCAGAAGACACACCTCAATACCCATCATAGAATTCACACAGGGGAGAAACCCTATGAATGTAATGAATGTGGGAAAAC